>NC_029777.3:63215051-63219714 GCF_000817695.3 Arachis duranensis
GACTCTGGGGTCATATGCTAACCCCACTACTGCTTCATATGGGAGTAGTATATGTATACCCTCTATTAGAGTTAGTAGTTTTGAGTTGAACCCTCAGCTCATTATCATGGTGCCGCAAAGTTGCCAGTATTTCGGTCTTCCACAGGAAGAACCTACAGAGTTTCTGGCACAATTTTTACAAATTGCTGACACATTACATGATAAGAAAGTAGATCAGGATGTCTACAGTTGTTACTGTTTCCATTTGCTGTAAAAGACCAAGCTAAGAGGTGGTTAAATCACCAACCTAAAGACAGCATAAAGACATAGAAATAGCTGTCAGAAAAATTCCTGAATCACTATTTTCCTCCAAAACAGATGACACAGCTAAGGCTGAGCATCCAAGGCTTCAAACAAGGAGATAATGAATTCCTTTATGATGCCTGAGAGAGATACAGAGAGATGCTAAAAAAATGCCTCTCTGAAATATTTTCAGAGTGGGTGTAGTTAGACATCTTTTATTATGGGCTTACAAAGAAAGCTCAGATTTCTCTAGACCACTCATCTGGTGGATCTATACACATGAGAAAGACAATTGAAGAAGCTCAAGAGCTCATTGATACAGTTGCCAGAAATCAGCATCTGTACCTAAGCAGTGAACCTTCCATCAACGAAGAGGCTAAAACAATAATTGCTGAACTCAGTCCTGTAGATCAAGCTACTGAATTCAATCACCAATTAGATTTTCTAACAAAACAGTTAGCCAAATTCAAGGAGATATTGCAAGAAACAAGAATGGCTAATATGAATATGAAAGTCCAATTGAAGCAAACAGAATAGCAGTTATCAAAACAAATAATAGAAGAGTGCCAAGCAGTTTAATTAAGAAGTGGGAAAACATTAAATACCTCACTTCAAGGCAGCAGGAAGCTAAGAAATGAACAGACTGCTACCCAAAATCCCTCTGAGGATAGTCAGAGCCCAGAGAGGAATAATTCTGGCGCTCAAACGCCAGAAAAGGGGTGGAAAGCTGGCGTTGAACACCCAACCCATGCTCAGTCCTGGCGTTTAACGCCAGAAACAGGCAAGGAATTGGTGCTGAACGCCCAAAGGAAGCATAGTTCTGGCATTCAGACGCCAGAAACAGGTAAGGAGTTGGCGTCTAACGCCACTCCAGCTTCCACCCCTGGCATTCAAACGCTAGTGGAAGATCAGACACATACAAGTGCTGATAGCAACCCCTCTAAAAAGGCTTCTCAACCCACATCTGTAGGTAATAAACCTACAGCAACTAAGGTTGAGGAATACAAAGCCAAAATGCCTTATCCTCAGAAACTCCGCCAAGCGGAATAGGATAAGCAATTTTCCCGCTTTGAGACTATCTCAGGACTCTTGAAATAAAGATTCTGTTTGCAGAGGCACTTGAGCAAATACCCTCTTATGCTAAGTTCATGAAAGAAATCTTAAGTCATAAGAAGGACTGGAGAGAAACTAAAAAATTTTTCCTCACTGAAGAATGCAGTGCAGTCATTCTGAAAAGCTTCCCAGAAAAGCTTAAAGATCCCAGAAGCTTTATGATACCATGCACATTAGAGGGTACTTGTACCAAGCAAGCTCTATGTGACCTTGGGGCAAGTATCAACCTAATACCTGCATCTATTATCACAAAGCTTGGTTTGACAGAAGAAGTCAAACCAACCCGGATATGTCTTCAACTTGCTGATGGCTCCATTAAATACCCATCAGGCGTGATTGAAGACATGATTGTCAAGGTTGGGCCATTCGCCCTTCCCACTGACTTTGTGGTGCTGAAAATGGAGGAGCACAAAAGTGCAACTTTCGTTCTAGGAAGACCTTTTCTAGCAACTGGACGAACCCTCATTGACGTCCAAAAAGGGGAATTAACCCTGAGAGTCAATGAGAATGAGTTTAAGTTGGATGTTGTCAAAGCTATGCAGCATCTAGACACCCCAGACGACTGCATGAGCATTGATATTATTGACTCTCTGGTAAAAGAGGTCAATATGACTGAGAGCCTCGAATTAGAGCTAGAGGATATCTTTAAAGATGCTCAGCCTGATCTGGAGGAACCAGAGAGAATAATAGAACCTCTGAAAATCCCTCAGGAAGAGGAAAAACCTCCCAAACCCGAGCTCAAACCATTACCAACATCCCTGAAATATGCATTTCTGGGAAAAGGTGATACCTTCCCTGTAATCATAAGCTCTACCTTAGAGCCACAGGAAGAGGAAGTACTAATTCAAGTGCTAAGGACACACAAGACATCTCTTGGGTGATCCATCAGTGATCTTAAGGGCATTAGCCCCGCCAGATGCATGCACAAGATCCTATTGGAGGGTAATGCTAAGCCAGTGGTTCAACCACAGAGGTGGCTGAATCCAGCCATGAAGGAGGTGGTGCAGAAGGATGTCATTAAATTACTAGAGGCTGGGATTATTTATCCTATTTCTGATAGCCCCTGGGTAAGCCCTATCCAAGTCGTCCCCAAAAAGGGAGGCATGACAATGGTTCATAATGAAAAGAATAAACTGGATCCTACAAGAACAGTTACAGGTTGGCATATGTGTATTGACTACAGAAGACTCAATACAGCCACCAGAAAGGATCATTTTCCTTTACCATTCATAGACCAGATGGCAGGTCATGATTACTACTGCTTTTTGGATGGTTATTCAGGTTACAACCAGATTGCAGTAGATCCCCAGGATCAAGAGAAAATAGCATTCACATGTCCATCTGGAGTATTTGCATACAGAAGGATGCCATTTGGCCTGTGCAATTCACCTGCAACCTTTCAAAGGTGCATGCTCTCTATTTTCTCTGATATGGTGGAAAAATTTCTGGAAGTCTTCATGGATGACTTTTCAGTATTTGGAGACTCATTCAGCTCTTGTCTTGACCATCTAGCACTTGTTCTACAGAGGTGCCAAGAGACTAACCTAGTTTTAAACTGGGAGAAATGTCACTTTATGGTAATTGAAGGAATTGTCCTTGGGCACAAAATTTTGAACAAGGGAATAGAGGTGGATCAAGTCAAGGTAGAGGTAATTGAAAAATTACCACCACCTGCCAATGATAAGGCAATCAGAAGCTTTCTGGGGCATGCAGGATTTTATAGGAGGTTTATAAAAGATTTTTCAAAAATTGCAAAAGCTCTTAGTAATCTGCTAGCTACTGACATGCCATTTATCATTGATAAAGAGTGTCTGCAAGCGTTTAAGACTCTAAAAGCTAAGCAGGTCACAGCACCAGTCATCTCTGCACCAGACTGGACATTACCATTTGAATTAATGTGTGATGCCAGTGATCATGCCATTGGCGCAGTTCTGGGGGTAGAGACATGACAAGCTTCTGCATGTCATTTATTATGCTAGTCGTGTGTTAAGTGATGCACAGAAAAACTACACTACTACAGAAAAGGAGTTACTTGCAGTGGTTTATGCCATTGACAAGTTCAGATCCTACCTAGTAGGATCTAAGGTCATTATATATAAATCCTATTTAGTAGGATCAAAAGTGATTGTGTACACAGACCATGCTGCTCTTAAATATCTACTCACAAAGCAGGATTAAAAACCTAGGCTCATAAGATGGGTGTTGCTTCTTGATGAGCGGATAATTTATACGCTTTTTGGCATTGTTTTTAGGTAGTTTTTAGTAAGTTCAAGCTACTTTTAGGGATGTTTTCATTTGTTTTTATGTTAAATTCACATTTCTGGACTTTACTATAAGTTTGTGTGTTTCTCTGTGATTTCAAGTAATTTCTGGCGTAAATTGAGGGACTTGAGCAAAACTCTGAAAAAGGCTGGCAAAAGGACTGCTGATGTTGTTGGAATCTCACCTCCCTGCACTCGAAATAGATTTTTTGGAGCTAAAGAACTCTAAATGGCGCGCTCTCAACGGCATTGGAAAGAGATTTTCTGGAGCTATAGAACTCCAATTGGCACGCCCTCAACGGAGTTGGAAATTAGACATCCAGAGCTTTCCAGCAATATATAATAGTCCATACTTTATTCGGAAATTGACGACGTAACTTGGCGTTGAACGCCAAGTACATGCTGCTGTCTGAAGTTAAACGCCAGAAACACGTCATGATCCGGAGTTGAACGCCCAAAACACGTTATAACTTGGAGTTCAACTCCAATAAACGCCTCAGATCATGGATAGATCAAGCTCAGCCCAAACATACACCAAGTGGGCCCCGGAAGTGGATTTATGCATCAATTACTTACTCATGTAAACCCTAGTAGCTAGTCTAGTATAAATAGGATAATTTACTATTGTATTAGACATCTTTGGTCTCAATTTTGTTTTATTCTTCATCTTAGGAGGCTATTGATCATGATTCAGGGGGCTGGCCATTCGGCCATGCCTGAACCTTTCACTTATGTATTTTCAACAGTGGAGTTTCTGCACACCATAGATTAAGGGTGTGGAGCTCTGCTGTACCTCAAGTTTCAATACAATTACTATTACTTTCTATTCAATTCTCTTCTATTCTTATTCCAAGATATATGTTGCACTTCAACTTGATGAATGTGATGATCTGTGACACTCATCATCATTCTCACCCATGAACGCGCGTGACTGACAACCACTTCCGTTCTACCTTAGGCCGGGCGCATATCTCTTAGATTCCCCAACAGAATCTTCGTGGTATAAG
>NC_029777.3:63219817-63222332 GCF_000817695.3 Arachis duranensis
ATTTAATGACTGTGACGAGCTTCAAACTCCTGAAGGCTGGGCGTGATGACAAACGCAAAAGAATCAAGGGATTCTATTCCAACCTGATTGAGAACTGACAGATGATTAGCCGTGCTGTGACAGAGCATAGAACCATTTTCACTGAGAGGATGGGATGTAGCCATTGACAACGGTGATGCCCTACATACAGCTTGCCATGGAAAGGAGTAAGAAGGATTGGATGAATGTAATAAGAAAGTAGAGATTCAAGAGGAGCACAGCATCTCCAAACGCCTATCTGAAATTCCCACTATTGATTTACATAAGTATTTCTATCCCTTTTATTTTCTATTTATTATTAATTTTCGAACTCATCATAAACCAATTTAAGCTGCCTAACTGAGATTTACAAGGTGACCATAGCTTGCTTTATACCAACAATCTCTGTGGGATCGACCCTTACTCACGTAAGGTATTACTTGGATGACCCAGTACACTTGCTGGTTAAGTTGAACGGAGGTATGATCACACCAGGGATTATTAAGACCCCAATTTATCACACCATGATCTCTTTGGGGTATTTTTGATTTCATACAAATACAAAGAGACCAACTTTGAGGATCACAATTTCGTCCACCAAGTTTTTGGCGCCGTTGCCGGGGATTGTTCGAGTATGGACAACTGACGATTCATCTTGTTGCTCAGATTAGGTAATTTTCATTTCAAAAATCTTTTTCAAAATTTTTCTTTTCTTTTTCGTTTTTCCAAAAATATTTTCGAAAAAAAAATTAATAAAAATACAAAAAATCATAAAATCATAAAAACCAAAAATATTTTGTGTTTCTTGTTTGAGTCTTGAGTCAATTTTTAAGTTTGGTGTCAATTGCATGTTTTTAAAAATTTATGCATTATTTTCGAAAATCCCATGCATTCATAGTGTTCTTCATGATCTTCAAGTTGTTCTTGATAAGTCCTCTTGTTTGATCTTGATGTTTTCTTGTTTTGTGTTGTTTGTTGTTTTTCATATGCATTTTTCGTTTGTTAGAGTCCATGCATTAAAGATTTCTAAGTTTGGTGTCTTGCATGTTTTCAATACATTAAAAATTTTTCAAAATTATGTTCTTGATGTTCATCATGATCTTCAAAGTGTTCTTGGTGTTCATCTTGACATTCATAGTGTTCTTGCATGCATCTTGTGTTTTGATCCAAAAATTTCATGTTTTGGGTCATTTTTGTGTTTTTCTCTCTCATCATAAAAAAAATTCAAAAATAAAAAAATATCTTTTCCTTTTTTCTCTCCAAATTTTCGAAAATTTGAGTTGACTTAGTCAAAAATTTTTAAAATTAGTTGTTTCTTACAAGTCAAGTCAAATTTTCAATTTTAAAAATCTTATCTTTTCAAAATCTTTTTCAAAAATTATATCTTTTTCATTTTTTTCTATTTTTTCAAAAATTTCAAAAATCTTTTTTCAAAATATTTTCAAAACCTCTTTCTTATCTTTACATCTAATTTTCGAAAATTAGCTAACAATTAATGTGATTGGTTCAAAAATTTGAAGTTTGTTACTTTCTTGTTAAGAAAGGTTCAATCTTTAAGTTCTATAATCTTATCTTGTAGTTTCTTGTTAGTTAAGTCATTGTAAAAATTAGATCTTTTTATCTTTTATCTTATCTTTTTCAAAAATTGATTTCAAAATATCTTATCTAACCTCTTATCTTCTTATCTTTTCAAAATTTGATTTTTAATATCTTTTTCAATCAACTAACTAACTTTTTGTTTATTTCTTATCTTTTTCAAAACCAACTAACTACCTATCCCTCTCTAATTTTGGAAAATACTTCTCTCTTTTTCAAAAATTCTTTTTTGTTTTAAATTTTAATTTTACTCTTATCTTATCTCTAATTTTCGAAAATTACTAACCTTTTTTTAAAATTATTTTCAAAATTCTCCATCTCTTTTCTTATTCTATTTAATTATTTATTTACTAATACCTCTCTTCACCTCTCTTCATCTAAGGATCCGAACCCAATCTATCCCTTGAGTTTGGATTCTTCTTCACTCTTCTCCCCTTTCTTCTTCTACTAACATAAAGGAATCTCTATACTGTGACATAGAGGATTCCTCTTCTTTTCTTGTTTTCTTCTATTTCATATGAGCAGGAACAAGGAAAAAGGCACTCTTGTTGAAATTGATCCAGAACCTGAAAGGACTCTGAAGAGAAAATTAAGCGCCGCCTCAAAGTCCTTTCAGGTTCAGGATTAAAATCTATAAGAGGTTACTTGTTCCTGTTCCTGCTCATAAACTAATAAAAAACAAGAAAAGTGGGAGTCTTGGTGCACGAATCCCCCATACTTCGTACAACTATACCAGCAAGTGCACTTGGTCGTCCAAGTAATACCTGAGCGAGTCAGGGTCGATCCCGCGAGGATTTAACAACTTTGAGCTGAAACCTCAGCTAGTTGCCTTAATGCAACAAAACTGCAAGTTTTATGGACTTCCATCTGAAGATCCTTACCAGTTTTTAACTGAGTTCTT
>NC_029777.3:63222867-63225039 GCF_000817695.3 Arachis duranensis
GAGGCACAAGTGGGCCAGCTGAGTAAGAAAGTCATTGAAACTCCTCCCAGTATTCTCCCAAGCAATACAGAAGAGAATCCAAAGGGAGAGTGCAAGGCCATTGATGTAATCAATATGGCCGAATGCACAAGGGAGGAGGAGGACAAGAATCCTAGTGAGGAAGACCTCCTGGGACGTCCCTCAAGCAAGAAGGAGTTTCCTATTAAGGATCCATAGGAATCTGAGGCTCATACAGAGACCATAGAGATTCCATTAAATCTCCTTCTGCCATTCATGAGCTCTGAAGACTATTCTTCCTCTGAAGAGGATGAAGATATGACTGGAGAGCAAGTTGCTCAATATTTAGGAGCTATCATGAAGCTGAATGCCAAGTGGTTTAGTAATAAGACTTGGGAAAGTGAACCTCCCTTGCTCATTAATGAACTAGATACCTGGATTCAGCAAACTCTACCACATAAGAAACAAGATCCTGGCAAGTTCTTAATACCTTGTACCATAGGCACCATGACCTTTGCAAAAGCTCTGTGTGACCTGGGGTCAGGGATAAATCTTATGCCACTCTCTGTAATGGAGAAGATGGGGATCATTGAGGTACAACCTGCCTTGTTCTCATTACAATTGGCGGACAAGTCATTGAGACAAGCTTATGGAATAGTAGAGGATGTGTTAGTAAAGGTTGAAGGCCTTTACATCCCTGCTGATTTCATAATCTTAGACACTAGGAAGGAAGAGGATGAATGCATTATCCTTGGAAGACCTTTCCTAGCCATAGCAGGAGCTGTGATAGATGTCAATAGAGGTGAATTAGTCCTTCAATTGAATGGGGACTACCTTGTGTTTAAGGCACAAGGCCATCCCTCTGTGACAAAAGAGAGTAAGCATGAAGAGCTTCTCTCAGTTCAGAGTCAAGAAGAACCCCCACAGTCAAACTCTAAGTTTGGTGTTGGGAGGCCACAACCAAACTCTAAGTTGGTGTTAAGATCCCATATCGAAACTCTAAGTTTGGTGTTGGGACTATACGACATTGACCTGATCACCTTTGTGGCTCCAAGAGAGCCACTGTCAAGCTATTGACACTAAAGAAGCGCTTGTTGGGAGGCAACCCAATTTTATTTATCTAATTTTTATTTTATTGTTATTTTATGTTTTATTAGGTACATGATCATGAGGAGTCACGAAAAAAATCATAAAAATTAAAAACAGAATCAAAAATAGCAGAAGAAAATTCGCATCCTGGAGGAAGCACAGGCTGGCGTTCAACGCCAGTAAGATGCATCTGGCTGGCGTTCAACGCCAGAACAGAGCATGAATCTGGCGCTGAACGCCAGAAACAAGCAACATTCTGGTGCTGAACGCTAGGAATGTGTCTAGAGGAAAAAGCTGGCGCTGAACGCCAGTAACAAGCATGAAACTGGCGTTCAACGCCAGAAACATGCTTTACATGGGCGTTGAACGCCCAGAATGTGCATGACACGGCGTTTAAACGCCAGAATGGTGTGCAAAGGCATTTTACATGCCTATTTGGTGCAGGGATGGAATTCCTTGACACCTCAGGATCCCCACCTTACCTCCTAATCCTATTTTGTGATGAGTATTCCCCATGTCACACTTCCCAACACTCTTCACCAATCACCTCAATCCCTCTTCCCAATCACCCCCTTCACCACTCACATCCATCCACTCCTCCCCATAAACCCCACCAACCTTCAAAAATTCAAAACTATTTTCCCACCCATTCCCACCCTAAATGGCCGAACATACACTCCCCCCTCTCCCTATATATACCCTTCCATTCTACTTAATTTTCACACAACACAACCCCCTCTTCTTCACCTAGGCCGAACCTACATCTCTCCCTCTCTACCATATTCTCTTCTTCTTCTTCTTCTCTTCTTTCTTCTATTGCTCGTGGACGAGCAATATTTTAAGTATGGTGTGGTCAAAGCACAATCTTTTTTGTTTTCCACTACCATCAATGGCACCTAAGGTCGGAGAATCCTCTAGAAAAGGAAAAGGGAAGACAAAAGCTTCCACCTCCGAGTCATGGGAGATGGAAAGATTCATCTCCAAGAGCCATCAAGACCACTTCTATGATGTTGTGGCAAAGAAGAAGGTGATCCCTGAGGTCCCTTTCAAGCTCAAGAAAAATGAGTATCCGGAGATCCGACATGA
>NC_029777.3:63227101-63227489 GCF_000817695.3 Arachis duranensis
CCTCAACTCGTGGATAGATCAAGCTCAGCCCAAACATACACCAAGTGGGCCCCAGAAGTGGATTTATGCATCAATTACTTACTCATGTAAACCCTAATAGCTAGTCTAGTATAAATAGGATAATTTACTATTGTATTAGACATCTTTGGTCTCAATTTTGTTTTATTCTTCATCTTAGGAGGCTATTGATCACGATTCAGGGGGCTGGCCATTCGGCCATGCCTGAACCTTTCACTTATGTATTTTCAACAGTGGAGTTTCTGCACACCATAGATTAAGGGTGTGGAGCTCTGCTATACCTCAAGTTTCAATACAATTATTATTACTTTCTATTCAATTCTCTTTTATTCTTATTCCAAGATATACGTTGCACAACACTTTGATGAAT
>NC_029777.3:63227604-63265698 GCF_000817695.3 Arachis duranensis
GCGCATATCTCTTAGATTCCCCAATAGAATCTTCGTGGTATAAGCTAGATAGATGGCGGCATTCATGAGGATCCGGAAAGTCTAAACCTTGTCTATGGTATTCCGAGTAGGATTCTGGGATTTAATGACTGTGACGAGCTTCAAACTCCTCAAGGCTGGGCGTGATGACAAACGCAAAAGAATCAAGGGATTCTGTTCCAACCTGATTGAGAACCGACAGATGATTAGCCGTGCTGTGACAGAGCATAGGACCATTTTCACTGAGAGGATGGGATGTAGCCATTGACAACGGTGATTCCCTACATACAGCTTGCCATGGAAAGGAGTAAGAAGGATTTGATAAATGTAATAAGAAAGTAGAGATTCAAGAGGAGCACAGCATCTCCATACGCCTATCTGAAATTCCCACTATTGATTTACATAAGTATTTCTATCCCTTTTATTTTCTATTTATTATTAATTTTCGAACTCATCATAAACCAATTTAAGCTGCCTAACTGAGATTTACAAGGTGACCATAGCTTGCTTCATACCAACAATCTCTGTGGGATCGACCCTTACTCACGTAAGGTATTACTTGGACGACCCAACTTGGATGACCCAGTACACTTGCTGGTTAAGTTGAACGGAGTTATGATCACACCAGGGATTATTAAGATCCCAATTTATCACACCATGATCTCTTTGGGGTATTTTTGATTTCATACAAATACAAAG
Organism: Arachis duranensis; assembly: GCF_000817695.3. NCBI lineage: Eukaryota > Viridiplantae > Streptophyta > Magnoliopsida > Fabales > Fabaceae > Arachis > Arachis duranensis. The sequence continues at coordinate 63,228,322 of NC_029777.3, forward strand.
AGACCAACTTTGAAGATCACAATTTCGTCCACCACTTCTGCAAGAGTTTGATATAGAAATAAGAGACAGAAAAGGGACAGAGAACCAAGTAGCAGATCACCTGTCCCGAATAGAACCAGTAGAAGGGACGTCCCTCCCTCTTACTGAAATCTCTGAAACATTTCCGGATGAGCAACTTTTTGCCATTTAGGAAGCACCATGGTTTGCAGAGCTTCATGATAGTGACTCTGACAAAAAGTTCATTATTAATGGGCAAAGAGTCAAGCATTATTTTGCAGGCAATTTTGAGCAAGAATACTCAAAAATGAGACTTAATTAAAGCTCAATAATAGTCCAGCTAAAGATAATAAAGAAGCGCTTATTAGGAGGCAACCCAATTCTTATTTATTTAATTCTATTTTTATTTCTATTGTTCTTTTATATTTTATTAGGTTCATGATCATGTGGAATCACAAAACAAATACACAAATTAAAAATAGAATAAAAAATAGTAGAAGAAACAGCACACTCTGGAGGAAGAGCTTACTGGCGTTTAAACGCCAGTAAGGAGCACCTGGTTGGCGTTCAACGCCAGAACAGAGCATGGATCTGGCGTTGAACGCCAGAAACATGCAGCAATCTGGCGTTTAAACGCCAGGATTGCACACTGAGGAAAGCTCGCATTCAACACCAGAAACATGCTGCAGACTGGCGTTGAACGCCCAAAACATGCATAGAGCTGGCATTTAACGCCAGAAACTAGCATCAATCTGGCGTTAAACGCCAGAAACTAGCATCAATCTGGCGTTAAACGCCATGATTGCATGCAGAGGGCGTTTTACACGCCTCATTGGTGCAGGGATGTAAATTATTGACACCTCAAGATCTGTGGACCCCACAGGATCATCTCAGGATCTGTGGACCCCATAGGATCCCCACCTACCTTCGAATTCAAGATCTCTTTCCCACCTAAACCCACCCTAACTAGCCGAATACACATCCCTCTCACTCTCCTCCATATCTTCTTCTTCATCTATTCTTTTTCTTTTGCTCGAGGGCGAGCAATATTCTAAGTTTGGTGTGGCAAAAGCATAGCTTTTTTTGTTTTTCCATAACCATTTATGGCACCTAAGGCCAGAGAAACCTCTAGAAAGAGGAAAGAGAAGACAGAAGCTTCCACCTCCGAGTCATGGGAAATGGAGAGATTCATCTCAAGGGTCCATAGCTCAGTAATAGAGCATTTGACTGCACATCAAGAGAGCCCACTCATGGACCTCAAAAAGAGCATGAGGAATTCCCTCATTAAGAAATTCCTGAGATACCTTAAGGGATATATTTTCCTCCACACAACTATTGGAAGCAACTAAGGATAGGAGCACCAAAATTACTAGGGATCAAGCAACAGAGGCAAGGAAGAGACATAGAGGAGCTCAAAGAACACCATTGGTTCTTCAAGAGGTAGACGCCACCCTCACTAAGGTGGACTCATTCCTTAATCTCCTTGCTCTTACTTTTCTGTTTTTCGGTTTTTGAGCTTCATGTTTGTCTATGTTTGTGTCTTTATTACATGATCATTATTGTTTAGTAACTATGTCTTATGGCTATGAATAATTCCATGAATCCTTCACCTTTATTAAATGAAAAATGTTTTAATACAAAAAGAACAAGAAGTACATGAGTTTCAAATTCATCCTTGAAATTAGTTTAATTATATTGATGTGGTGAAAATACTTTTTGTTTTCTGAATGAATGCTTGAACAGTGCATAATTTTGATCTTGTTGTTTATGAATGTTAAAATTGTTGGCTCTTGAAAGAATGATGAAAAAGAGAAATGTTATTGATGATCTGAAAAATAAAAAAAATTGATTCTTGAAGCAAGAAAAAGCAGTGAAGAACAAAGCTTGCGAAAAAAACAAAAAAATAAAAAATATGGCGAAGAAAATAGAAAATAGAGAAAGAAAAAGAAAAAGCAAGCAGAAAAAGCCAATAGCCCTTAAAACCAAAAGGCAAGGGTAAAAAGGATCCAAGGCTTTGAGCATCAATGGATAGGAGGGCCTAAGGAAATAAAATCCAGGCCTAAGCGAAAATCAAGCTGTCCCTAACCATGTGCTTGTGGCATGCAGGTCCAAGTGAAAAGCTTGAGACTGAGTGGTTAAAGTCATGATCCAAAGCAAAAAGAGTGTGCTTAATAGCTCTGGACACCTCTAACTGGGGACTTTAGCAAAGCTGAGTCACAATCTGAAAAGGTTCACCCAGTCATGTGTCTGTGACATTTATGTATCCGGTGGTAATACTGGAAAATGAAGTGCTTAGGGCCACGGCCAAGACTCATAAAAGTAGCTGTGTTCAAGAATTAACATACTTAACTAGGAGAATCAATAACACTATCTGAACTCTGATTTCCTATGGATGCCAATCATTCTAAACTTCAAGGGATAAAGTGAGATGCCAAAACTGTTCAGAAGGAAAAAGCTACAAGTCCCGCTCATCTAATTTGAACTAATATTCATTGATATTTTGAAATTTATAGTATATTATATTCTTTTTATCCTATCTGATTCTCAGTTTCTTGGGGACAAGCAACAATTTAAGTTTGGTGTTGTGATGAGCGGATACTTTATACGCTTTTTGGCATTGTTTTTAGGTAGTTTTTAGTAGGTTCTAGCTACTTTTTAGTATATTTTTATTAGTTTTTAGGCAAAATTCATATTTCTGGACTTTACTATGAATTTGTGTATTTTTCTGTGATTTCAGGTATTTTCTGGCTGAAATTGAGGGAGCTGAGCAAAAATCTGATTTAGGCTGAAAAAGGACTGCTGATGTTGTTGGATTCTGACCTCTCTGCACTCAGAATGGCTTTTTTGGAGCTACAAGAGTCCAATTGGTGTGCTTTTAATTGGGTTAGAAAGTAGACATCCAGGGCTTCCCAGCAATATATAATAGTTCATACTTTCCGCGAAGATAGACGATGTAAACTGGCATTTAACGCCAGTTCCATGTTGCAGTTTGGTGTTCAGCGCCAGAAACAGGTTGCAAGTTGGAGTTCAACGCCAGAAACAGGTTACAACCCGGCGTTCAACTCCAGAAATAGCCCAGGCATGTGAGAAGCTTAAGTCTCAGCCCCAGCACACACAAAGTGGGCCCCAGAAGTGGATTTCTGCACTATCCATCCTAGTTTACTCATTTTCTATAAACCTAGGTTACTAGTTTAGTATTTAAACAAATTTTAGAGATTTATTTTGTATCTCATGACATTTTAGATCTGAATTATATACCTTGTGATGGCATGAGTCTCTAAACTCCATTGGTGGGGGTGAGGAGCTCTGTAGCGTCTCGATGAATTAATGCAATTATTTCTGTTTTCCATTCAAACACGCTTGTTCCTATCTAAGATGCTCATTCGCGCTTCACTATGAAGAAGGTGATGATCCGTGACACTCATCACCTTTCTCAATCCATGAATGTGTGCCTGACAACCACCTCCGTTCTATATTAGATTGAATGAGTATCTCTTAGATTCCTTAATCAGAATCTTTGTGGTATAAGCTAGAATTGATGGCAGCATCCTTGAGAATCCGAAAAGTCTAAACCTTGTCTGTGGTATTCCGAGTAGGATTCTGGGATTGGATAACTGTGACGAGCTTCAAACTCGCGAGTGTTGGGTGTGGTGACAGACGCAAAAGGATCAATGGATCCTATTCCGACATGATCAAGAACCAAAAGATGATTAGCCGTGCTATGACAGAGCATTTGGACCATTTTCACTGAGAGGATGGGAAGTAGCCATTGACAACGGTGACGCCCTACATACAGCTTGCCATGGAAGGAGCCCTGCGTGTGTGAAGAGGATGACAAGAGAAAAGCTAAAATAAAGAGGACAAAGCATCTCCAAAACTCCAACATATTCTCCATTATTGAGTAACAATTACTTATTCCAAACACTTTCACTTTTTACAATTAAATTCAAAGAACCTTATTGGCATCCTGACTAAGATTAATAAGATAACCATAGCTTGCTTCATACCAACAATCTCCTTAGGATCGACCTTTACTCACGTAAGGTATTACTTGGATGACCCAGTATACTTGCTGGTTAGTTGTGTGGATTGCAAAGGTGTGATTGCAATTTCGTGCACCATCTGCAAACCAAGGGGCTTCTTGGATCATCATCAACTACTCATCAGGGAAGCTCTCATTCACTGCAAATTGGTGTGCCTCTTCTTCTTTTTGTGGAATCCTTGGTTGGTGGGTAGCTACTTTATTCTCTGCTCCACTCCTATCCTTAATCTCAATGTCAAACTCTTGGAGTAGTAGGATCCATCTTATTAGTCTGGGCTTAGATTCTTGTTTGGTGAGCAAGTACCTGAGTGCTGCATGATCAGTGAAAACAATTACTTTAGAGCCAATAAGATATGATCTAAACTTATCAAAAGTGAAAACTATGACTAAAAGCTCCTTCTCTGTAGTGGTGTAGTTTCTTTGATTCTCATTAAGGACCTTGCTAGCATAATAAATAAGATGTACTAGCTTGTCTTTCCTCTGTCCTAGAACAGCACCAACGGCAAAATCAGATGCATCACACATTAATTCAAAGGGTAAGTCCCAGTTAGGTGGTGCTATAATAGGTGCTGAGGAAAGTCTATTTTTAAGTTTATCAAAGGCAAACATACACTCTTTATAACAAAAGGAGTATTTGAGACAAGTAGGTTGCTAAGGGGTTTTGCAATCTTTGAAAAATCTTTGATAAACGTCCTATAGAACCCAACATGTCCCAAAAAGCTTTTGATTGCCTTGACATTGCAAGGTGGGGGGTAACTTCTCAATTACTTCCACCTTTGCTTTGTCCACTTCTATGCCATCTTTAGAGATCTTGTGACCAAGAACCACCCCTTCAGTTACCATAAAATGGCACTTCTCCCAATTTAAAATCAGGTTAGTTTCTTGGCACCTCTTTAGCACCATAGCAAGATGACATAAGCAATCAGAGTATGAGTTCCCAAACATGGAGAAGTTGTCCATGACTACTTCTATGAACTTCTCAATCATGTCTGAAAAGATGGAGAGCATGCACCTTTGGAATGTTACAGGTGTATTGCACAATCTAAAGGGCATTCTCCGGTAAGCGAAAACTCCATAGGGACAAGTAAAAGAGGTTTTCTCCTGGTCTTTAGGATCTACAATTATCTGATTGTAGCCAGAGTAATCATCCAGGAAGCAGTAGTATTCATGCCCTGCGAGTCTTTCAAGCATCTGGTCCATGAAAGGTAGGGGAAAGTGGTCTTTCCGGGTGACTTCATTGAGTTTCTGATAGTCAATGCACATACGCCATCTGGTCACTATCCTTGTGGGTATCAGTTCATTCTTTTCATTGGGCACAACAATGATCTCTCCTTTCTTTAGGACTACTTGCACTGGGCTTACCCAAGGGCTGTCTGAGATGGGGTAAATCACCCCTGCTTGCCACAACTTCAACACTTCTTTCTGAATCACTTCATTCATGGTTGGATTAAGCCTTCTTTGTTGTTGCCTTGAGGGCTTGGCATCTTCCTCAAGTAGGATCTTGTACATGCACATTGAAGGACTGATTCCTTTCAAATCTATAAGTGTCCAGCCTATGGCATCCTTGTGTTGTTTCAGCACTTGGATAAGTTCCTCTTCTTGCTCCTTACTCAAGCTTGAATTGATGATCACTGGGTAAGTGTTGTTGTCACCCAAATATGCATATTTCAGGCTTGGTGGCAAGGTCTTCAGCTCTAGTTTAGGTGCCTCTACTTCTTTGTTGTCTTTATGGTTCAGCATGACTAAATTTGCCATGGTTTCTTGTGGTGGTTCTTCACTTGATGCTTGTTGTTCTAACTCTATAGTTCATTCACATTGTTCCTCTTCCAATACCCCTTGAACTATCTGTTCTATAGTGTCCACCATCATGCATTCTCTCATGGATTCCTTGGGGGTAGCTCACAGCCTTAAAGACATTGAAGACCATCTTTTCTTCATGCAATCTCAAGACTAGCTCCCCTTTTTGCACATTAATGATAGCTCCAGCAGTGGCTAGGAATGGTCTTCCTAGGATGATTGGGGTGTTCGCCTCCTCTTCCATGTCCAGCACAACAAAGTCAACTGGGAAAATGAATTTCTCCACTTTTACCAGCAAGTCTTCCACTACCCCATGTGGAAATTTGAATGTTCTGTCAGCCAATTGGAGTTCCATTCTTGTTGGCTTGGCTTTCTCAATCTTTATCCTCCTCATCATGGTTAGGGACATGAGGTTAATGCTAGCTCCCAAATCACACAAGGCTTTCTCAATATGGATATCCCCTATGATGCAAGGGATTTGAAAACTCCCTAGGTCTTTCATCTTCTGGGGAAGCTTCTTTTGTATGATGGCACTACACTCCTCAGTTAGCACTATAGTCTCTTTTTCTCCCCAGTTTCTTTTTCTTGTCATAAGCTCTTTCAGAAATTTGGCATAAAGTGGCATTTGCTCTAATGCTTTAGGAAATGGTATGTTGATTTGGAACTTTTTGAAGATCTCTAAGAACCTAGAGAACTAGCTTTCCTTCCCATCTTTCCTCAGCCTCTGAGGATATGGTGCCTTTGGCACATAAGCCTTCAAGATTGGCTTTGGTAAGGATGGGGCAAGGACCTCTTCTTTGTTGTTCTCGTGCTTCTCTGTGGCTTTTTCTTCTTGGTTACTCTGGCTTGGGGTCGCTTGTTCTACAACCTTCCCACTTCTAAGTGATGGCCTTGCATTCCCCTCTTGGGTTGGCCATGGTATCACTGGAAAATGTATGTGTGGGCATTAGGATTTGCTTGGATAAGATCCCCACTTGTGCTTCCAACTTTGAGATTGTTGCGCTTTGATTCTTTAGATTTGATCTATATTCTTTTTGATTGGCATCTATCTTTCTTTCAGTCTGTGTTTGCCTCTCCATGAGAGTGGAAATGGCTCCTGTGAGCTGTGATAATAGCTGTGCTATTGCAGCCTCTACTCTCTCAAAGTTACTCTTGATCTCACATGGTTGCATGGTTGAGGTTGATGTGTCTTGATGGTGGTTGTTGTGTGATGCCAGGGCATCTAGGCCAATTTTACTGACCTTTTCTTTACTGTTTTAGGGTAGTTTCATGCATTTTCTTAGAAAATAAGCAAGTTTTAGATGAAAATTACATTTACACCTTGATTCAAGTAACTATTGTGAATTTTACATGATTTCATAAGGATTATGCAAGGATTGAATGACAAATTGATGATGCATAATCTCATGACTTGGACTAGAGCTTTGATGCACTTTATTTTCTTGATTTTAGGACAAAGGAAGCAAAGAAGAACCACGTTAGTAGCCACGTTAATCCAATTAACGTGACCACTAACGTGGAATGGGAATGAGCTTGCAACGTTAATGAGAAAAGTGATCGCCAATAACGTCTTCAAAGCCATCATAGCCCACGTTAATTGCCACGTTAACTACATTCATAAACTTGATGCATGAAAACTTGTCTCTCAACAAATTTCCCTTCGGCAAGTATACCGAATTGTCGTCAAGTAAAAACTCACAATAGAGTGAGGTCGAATCCCACAGGGATTGATTGGTCAAGCAACTTTAGTTGGAAGAGTATGCTAGTTGAGCTAAATAGAATGTAGTTGAGAATTGCAGAAAATTAAATAGCGGGAAAGTGAATTACAGAAAATAAAGTGCAGAATCTTAAATGGGGATTTGGGAAAATGAATATGGAAGTAAATGGCAGAAAGTAAAGAGAATGGGTAAGATCAGAGATGGGGAATTCATTGGGCTTAGGAGATGTTGTATTCTCCGGATCAAGTTCATTCTCATCTCTTCCTCAATCAATGTATTCATTGATCTCCTTGGCAATCTTAAGTGATTGGATCCCAATTCCTTGGCAATCCAATCTCTCTAAGCTTGAACAATAGCCCAATTCCTTGATTTAAGTGCTCATGGGAAGAGATGAAGTATGGTCACTGATTATACCACATGTATTTCCAAATCAAAGTGTTGGGAGGATTACATGTCACTATATCCGCCCAAACCCCAATTTGGTCCAACATGAGAAAGCATTTCTAGCATGATCTCCTCATCCCTTTTCCAAGGCTCAGAGGAGATCCAATTATGGAGAGTTTCTTTTCCAGGTGCACGAAATTTTGATCATCAACAATGGCGCCAAAGACTTGGTAGCGCTCTCAAACGTGAATCACACTTTGTCACAACTTCGCACAACTAACTAGCAAGTGCACTGGGTCGTCCAAGTAATAAACCTTACGGGAGTAAGGGTCGATCCCACGGAGATTGTTGGTATGAAGCAAGCTATTGTCATCTTGTAGATCTCAGTTAGGCTGATTCAAATGATTATGGAGTTTTCAAAAATAATAATAAATAAAATATAAAATAAAGATAGAAATACTTGTGTAAATTATTGGTAGAAATTTCAGATAAGTGTATGGAGATACTTCATCCCTGTTGAATCTCTGCAACATACTGCTTTCTTACTTTCAATCCTTCATGCTCCTTTCCATGGCAAGCTATATGTAGGGCATCACTGTTGTCAATGGCTACTTCCCATCCTCTCAGTGAAAAAAGTCCAAATGCTCTTACCACAGCACGGCTAATCATTTGTCGGTTCTCGATCACGTCGGAATAGAATCCATTGATTCTTTTGCGTTTGTCATCACGCCCAACAATCACGAGTTTGAAGCTCGTCACAGCCATTCAATCCCTGAATCCTACTCGAAATACCACAGACAAGGTTTAGACTTTCCGAATTCTTAGGAATGGCCGCCAATAATTCTAGCTTATACTACGAAGATTCTGATCAAGGAATCCAAGAGATATGCGCTCGTTCTAAGGTAGAACAGAAGTGGTTGTCAATCACGCGTTCATAAGGATGGATGATGATGAGTGTCACGGATCATCACATCCATCAGCTTGAAGTGCAGCAAATATCTTAGAATAAGGATAAGCTGAATTGAATAAAAGATAGTAGTAATTGCATTAATACTCGAGGTACAGCAGAGCTCCACACCTTAATCTATGGTGTGTAGAAACTCCACCATTGAGAATACATAAGTGATCAAGGTTCAGGCATGGCCGAATGGCCAGCCCCCAAAGTCTAAGAATAAACGTCCAAAGATGGATGCTAAGATAAAAGACGAAACCAAGATGTGGTCAAAAGACACTAGTACAATAGTAAAAAGTTCTATTTATACTAAAACTAGCTACTAGGGTTACAGAGATAAGTGATTGATGCAGAAATCTACTTCTGGGGCCTACTTGGTATGTGCTTAGGCTGAGCTTGAGCTTTACACGTGCAGAGGCTTATCTTGGAGTTAAACGCCAAGTTGTAACGTGTTTTTGGCGTTTAACTCTGGTTTGTAACGTGTATCTGGCGTTTACTCCAGAATGCAGCATGGGACTGGTGTTGAATGCCAGTTTGCGTCATCTAATCTCGAACAAAGTATGAACTATTATATATTTCTGAAAAGCGCTGGATGTCTACTTTCTAACGCCGTTGAGAGCGCGCCATTTAGAGTTCTGTAGCTCCAGAAAATTTATTTCGGGTGCAGGGAGGTCAGAATCCAACAGCATCAGCAGTCCTTTGTCAGCCTTCTATCAGAGTTTTGCTCAGGTCCCTCAGTTTCAGCAAAAAAAAAAAAATACCTAAAATCACAGAAAAATACACAAACTCATAGTAAAGTCTAGAAATGTGAATTTAGCATAAAAACTAATAAAAACATCCCTAAAAGTAGCTAGATCCTACTAAAAACTACCTAAAAACAATGCCAAAAAGCGTATAAATTATCCGCTCATCACAACACCAAACTTAAATTGTTGCTTGTCCCCAAGCAACTGAAAATCAAATAGGATAAAAAGAAGAAAATATACTATAAATCCCAAAATATCAAGGAATATTAGTTCTAATTAGATGAGCGGGACTTGTAACTTTTTGCTTCTGAACAGTTTTGGCATCTCACTTTTTCTTTTGAAGTTCAAAATGATTGGCTTCTATAGGAACTCAGAGTTCAGATAGTGTTAATTGATTCTCCTAGTTAAGTATATTGATTCTTTAACACAGCTACTTTTATGAGTCTTGGCCGTGGCCCTAAGCACTTTATTTTTCAGTATTACCACCGGATACATAAATGCCACAGACACATGACTGGGTGAACCTTTTCAGATTGTGACTCAGCTTTGCTAAAGTCCCCAGTTATAGGTGTCCAGAGCTCTTAAGCACACTCTTTTTGCTTTGGATCACGACTTTAACCACTCAGTCTCAAAACAACATTTCTCTTTTTCATCATTCTTTCAAGAGCCAACAGTTTTAACATTAATAAACAACAAGATAAAAAATATGCATTGTTCAAGTATTCATTCAGAAAACAAAAAGTATTGTCACCACATCAATATAATTAAACTAATTTCATGGATAAATTCGAAACTCATGTACTTCTTGTTCTTTTGAATTAGAAACATTTTTCATTTAAGAGAGGTGAATGATTCATGGAATTATTCATAGCCTTAAGACATAGTTAATAGACACTAATGATCATGTAGTAAAGACACAAACATAGATAAACATGAAGCTTAAAAACCAAAAAACAGAGAAATAAGAACAAGGAATGAGTCCATCTTAGTGATGGTGGCGCCTTCTTCTTGAAGGACCAATGATGTCCTTGAGCTCTTCTATGTCTCTTCCTTGCCTTTGTTGCTCCTCCCTCATTGCTCTTTGATCTTCTCTAATCTCATGGAGAATGATGGAGTGCTCTTGGTGTTCCACTCTTAGTTGGTCCATGTTATAACTCAAGTCTTCTAGAGAAGTGTTAAGTTGTTCCGAATAGTTATTTGGAGAAAAATGCATCCCTTGAGGCATCTCAGGAATTCCTTGATGATGAGCTTCCTCATGCATCTCTTGAGATCCATGGATGGCCTCTCTTGTTTGCTCCATCCTTTTCTTAGTGATGGGCTTGTCCTCTTCAATGAGGATGTCTCCTTCTATGATAACTCCAGCTGAGTAGCATAGATGGCAAATAAGATGAGGAAAAGCTAGCCTTGCCATGGTGGAGGAATTTTTAGCTATTTTATAGAATTCAAGAGAGATGACTTCATGAACTTCTACTTCCTCTCCAATCATGATGCTATGGATCATGATGGCCCGATCCACCGTAACTTCAGATCGGTTGCTAGTGGGGATGATGGAGCGTTGGATGAACTCCAACCATCCTCTAGCCACAGGCTTAAGGTCCAGTCTTCTCAATTGAACCGGCTTGCCTCTTGAATCTCCTTTCCATTGAGCTCCTTCCACACATATGTCCATAACGACTTGGTCTAACCTTTGATCAAAGTTGACTCTTCTAGTGTAGGGGCATGCATCTTCTTGCATCATAGGCAAGTTGAATGCCAATCTCACATTTTCCAGACTAAAATCTAAGTATTTCCCCCGAACCATTGTAAGATAATTCTTTGGATTCGGGTTTATACTTTGATCATGGTTCCTAGTGATCCATGCATTGGCATAGAACTCTTGAACCATTAACATTCTGACTTGTTGAATGGGGTTGGTAAGAACTTCCCAACCTCTTCTTTGAATCTCATGTCAGATCTCCGGATACTCATTTTTCTTGAGCTTGAAAGGGACCTCAGGGATCACCTTTTTCTTGGCCATAACTTCATAGAAGTGGTCTTGATGGGCTTTAAAGATGAATCTCTCCATCTCCCATAACTCGGAGGTGGAAGCTTTTGTCTTCCCTTTCCCTTTTCTAGAGGTTTCTCTGGCCTTAGGTGTGATAAGTGGTTATAGAAAAACAAAAAAATATGCTTTTACCACACCAAACTTAGAATATTGCTCGCCCTCGAGCAAAATAAGAAAGAAGAGAAGAAAAATAAGAAGAGGATATGGAGGAAAGGGAGAGGTGTGTGGTTTCGGCTAAGGTAAAGAAGAGAGGGTTTTGGTGTGTGAAAATGAAGAAGGATAGAGGGGTTTATATAGTGAAGGGAGAGGGAGTAGGTTCGGCCATTTAGGATGGGTTTGGATGGGAAAGAGATTTTGAATTTTGAAGGTAGGTGGGGTTTATGGGGAAGAGTGTTTATTGGATTGTGTGAAAAAGAGAGAGAGGGTGAGTTGAGGTAGGTAAGGATCCTGTGGGATCCACAAATCCTGAGATAATCTTGTGGGGTCCACAGATCCTGAGGTATCAATAATTTATCATCCCTGCACCAATTAGGCGTGTAAAACGCCCTCTGCATGCAATCCTGGCGTTTAACACCAGATTGATGCTTGTTTCTGGCATTAAACGCCAGCTCTATACTTGTTTTGGGCGTTCAATGCCAGTCTGCAGCATGTTTCTGACGTTAAACACCAGTTCCATGCTTGCTTCTGGCGTTTAACACCAGCTTTCCTCAGGGTGCAATCCTAGCATTTAAACACCAGATTGCTGCATGTTTCTGGCGTTCAACGCCAAATCCATGCTCTGTTCTGGCGTTGAACGCCAGCCAGATGCTCCTTACTGGCGTTTAAACACCAGTAAGCCCTTCCTCCAAAGTGTGCTGTTTCTTCTGCTGTTTTTGATTATTTTAGTATTTGTTTTGTGACTCCACATGATCATGAACCTAATGAAACATAAAAGAACAATAAAAATAAAAATAGAATTAGATAAATAAAAATTGGGTTGCCTCCCAATAAGCGCTTCTTTAATGTCACTAGCTTGACAGTGGGCTCTCATGGAGCCTCACAGGTGATCAGGTCAATGTTGTGGACTTCCAACACCAAACTTATAGTTTGAATATGGGGGTTTAACACCAAACTTAGAGTTTGATTGTGGGGGCTTTGTTTGACTCTGTATTGAGAGAAGCTTTTCATGCTTCCTCTCCATGGTTGCAGAAGAAGATCCTTGAGCTTTAAACACAAGGTAGTCCCCACTTAATTGAAGGACTAGATCTCCTCTGTCAACATCTATCACAGCTCCTGCTGTGGCTAGGAATGGTCTTCCAAGGATGATGCATTCATCCTCCTCATTTCTAGTCTCTAAGATTATAAAATCAGCAGGGATGTAGAGGCCTTTAACCTTCACTAACACGTCCTCTACTAATCCATAAGCTTGGCTTTGTGATCCGTCTGCCATCTCTAATGAGAATGTGGCAGGCTATACCTCAATGATTCCCAACTTCTCCATTACAGAGAGTGGCATAAGATTTATGCCTAACCCTAGGTCACACAGAGCCTTCTCAAAGGTCATGGTGCCTATGGTACAGGGTATTAAGAATTTACCAGGATCTTGTTTCTTTTGAGGTAACGTTTGCTGAACCCATGTATCTAGTTCACTAATGAGCAAGGGGGGTTCACCTTCCCAAGTCTCATTACTAAACAACTTGGCATGCAACTTCATGATGGCTCCTAGATATTGAGCAACTTGCTCTCCAGTTACGTCTTCATTCTCTTCAGAGGAAGAATAGTCTTCAAAGCTTATGAATGGCAGAAGGAGGTTTAATGGGATCTCTATGGTCTCTATATGAGCCTCAGATTCCTTTAGATCCTTAATAAAAAACTTCTTCTTGTCTGGGAGACGTCCCATGAGGTCTTCCTCATTGGGATTCACGTCCTCCCCTTCCTCTCTAGGTTTGGCCAATTTGATTAAATCAATGGCCTTGCACTCTCTTTTTGGATTCTCTTCAGTATTGCTTGGGAGAGTACTAGGAGGAGTTTTAGTGACTTTCTTACTCAGCTGGCCCACTTGTGCCTCCAAATTTCTGATGGAGGACCATGTTTCACTCATGAAACTTAAAGTGGCCTTAGACAGATCAGAGACTATGTTTGCTAAGTTAGAGGTGCTCTGCTCAGGATTCTCTGTCTGTTGCTGAGAAGATGATGGAAAAGGCTTGTTGTTGCTGAGCCTATTTCTTCTACCATTATTAAAGCCTTGTTGAGGCTTTTGTTGATCCTTCCATGAGAAATTTGGATGATTTTTCCATGATGAATTATAGGTGCTTCCATAAGGTTCACCCATGTAATTTACCTCTACTATTGCAGGGTTCTCAGGATCATAAGCTTCTTCTTCAGAAGATGCTTCTTTAGTACTGTTGGATGCATTTTGTCATCCATTCAGACTTTGAGAAATCATGTTGACTTGCTGAGTCAACATTTTGTTCTGAGCCAATATGGCATTCAGAGCATCAATTTCAAGAACTCCTTCCTCTGAGGCGTCCTATTGTTCACAGAATTCCTCTCAGAAGTGTACATGAACTGGTTATTTGCAACCATGTCAATGAGTTCTTGAGCTTCTACAGGCATTTTCTTTAGGTGAATGGATCCACCTACAGAATGGTCCAGTGATATCTTAGAAAATTCAGATAGACCATAATAGAATATATCCAAAATGGTCAATTCAGAAAGCATGTCAGAAGGACACCTTTTGGTCATCTGTTTGTATCTTTCCCAAGCTTTAGAGAGGGATTCACCTTCTTTTTGTTTGAAGGTCTGAACATCCGCTCTAAGCTTGCTCAACTTTTGAGGAGGAAAGAACTTAGCCAAGAAGGCCGTGACCAGCTTATCCCAGAAGTCCAGGCTATCTTTAGGTTGTGAATCCAACCATGTTCTAGCTCTGTCTCTTACAGCAAAAGGGAAAAGCATGAGCCTATAGACTTCGGGATCTACTCCATTAGTCTTAACAGTCTCACAGATCTGCAATAACTCAGTTAAAAACTGATAGGGATCTTCTGATGGAAGTCCATGGAACTTGCAGTTCTGTTGTATTAGAGCAACTAGTTGAGGTTTCAGCTCAAAATTGTTTGCTCCAATGGCAGGGATTGAGATGCTTCTTCCATCAAACATGGAAGTAGGTGTAGTATAGTCACCAAGCATCCTCCTTGCATTATTGTTGTTGGGTTCGACTGCCATATCATGTTCTTGTTCAAAAATTTCAGTAAGGTTGTCTTTGGATTGTTGTATTTTAGCTTCTCTCAGTTTCCTCTTCAGAGTCCTTTCAGGTTCAGGATCAGCTTCAACAAGAATGCCTTTTTTCTTGTTTCTGCTCATATGAAAAGGAAAAGAATAGAAAAGGAAGAGGAATCCTCTATGTCACAGTATAGAGATTCCTTTATGTTAGTAGAAGAAGAAAGGAATAGAAGAAGGAAAAGAGTTAGGAATCCAAACACAAGGGGGAAGATAGGTTCGAATTCTTGAGATGGAGAAAAGTGTTAGTAAATAAATAAATAAATAGAAGAAAAGAAGAGGGAGAGAATTTCGAAAATTAATTTTAAAAAAGGGTTAGTGATTTTTGAAAATTAAGAGAAAAATTAAAATTAAAATTAAAATTTGAAACAATTAGTTAATTAAGAAAGTTTTGAAAAAGAGGGAGGAATTTTCGAAAATTAGAGAGGAGGAAGGTAGTTAGGTGGTTTTGAAGAAGATAAGAAATAGTTAAAACAAACAAAAAGTCAACTAGTTAGTTGAAAAAGATTTGAAATTCATTTTTGAAAAGATTAGAAGTTAGAAAAGATATTTTGAAATCAAATTTTTGAAAAAGATATGATTAAAAAGATATGATAAAAAGATATGATTGAAAAGATATGGTTGAAAAAGATTTGATTTTTAAAATTTAAAATTAATTACTTGACTAACAAGAAACTAAAAGATATGATTCTAGAATTTAAAGATTGAACCTTTCTTAACAAGAAAGTAACAAACTTCAAATTTTTGAATCAATTATATTAATTGTTAGTAAAGTTTTTGAAAATCATGAAATAAAGATAAGAAAATATTTTGGAAAAATATTTTCAAATTTTCGAAAATCATAAAATAAAAATGAAAAAGATTTGATTTTTATGAAAGAGTTTTGAAAAGATAAAATTTTTAAAATTGAAAATTTGACTTGACTTATAAGAAATAGATAAGTTTTAAAAATTTTTGACTAAGTCAACTCAAATTTTTGAAATTTATGATAGAATTAAGGAAAAGATAATTTTTTGATTTTTTTAATTTTTATTGAGGAGAGAGAAAAACAACAAAAATGACTCACAACATGAAAATTATGAATCAAAACACATGATGCATGCAAGAACACTATGAATGTCAAGATGAACACCAAGAACACTTTGAAGATCAAAATGAACATCAAGACTTATTTTTGAAAAAAATTTTCAAGAAAAGAAAAACATGTAAGACACCAAACTTAGAAGTCTTTAATGCTTAGACACTATGAATGTAAAAATGCATATGAAAAACAACAAAAGACATAAAACAAGAAAACATAAAGATCAAACAAGAAGATTTTATCAAGAACAACTTGAAGATCATGAAGAACACATGCATGAATTTTCAAAAAATGCAAAAATTTTGAAAACATGCAATTGACACTAAACTTAAAAATTGACTCAAGACTCAAACAAACAACACGAAATTTTTTTGAATTTTATGATTTTCTAATTTTTTTGGATTTTTTCGTAAATTATTTTTTGAGAAACGAAAACAAATAATAAAAAATTTTTTTGAAAGGTTTTTGAAAAATTTTTGAAAAGAAAATTACCTAATCTGAACAACAAGATGAACCGTCAATTGTCCAAACTCGAACAATCCCCGGCAACAGCACCAAAAACTTGGTGCACAAAATTGTGATCATCAACAATGGCGTCAAAGACTTGGTAGCGCTCTCAAACGTGAATCACACTTTGTCACAACTTCGCATAACTAACCAGCAAGTGCACTGGGTCATCCAAGTAATAAACCTTACGTGAGTAAGGGTCGATCCCAGAGAGATTGTTGGTATGAAGCAAGCTATGGTCATCTTGTAGATCTCAGTTAGGCTGATTCAAATTATTATGGAGTTTTTGAAAATAATAATAAATAAAACATAAAATAAAGATAGAAATACTTATGTAAATCATTGGTGGAAATTTCAGATAAGTGTTTGGAGATACTTCATCCCTGTTGAATCTCTGCAACATACTGCTTTCTTACTTTCAATCCTTCATGCTCCTTTCCATGGAAAGCTGTATGTAGGGCATCACCGTTGTCAATGGCTACTTCCCATCCTCTCAGTGAAAAAGGTCCAAATGCTCTTGTCAGAGCATGGCTAATCATCTGTCGGTTCTCGATCATGTCGGAATAGAATCCATTGATTCTTTTGCGTTTGTCATCACGCCAAATAATCGCGAGTTTGAAGCTCGTCACAGCCATTCAATCCCTGAATCCTACTTGGAATACCACAGACAAGGTTTAGACTTTTCGGATTCTCAGGAATGGTTGGCAATAATTCTAGCTTATACCACGGAGATTCTGACCAAGGAATCCAAGAGATATTCGCTCGTTCTAAGGTAGAACGGAAGTGGTTGTCAATCACGCGTTCATAAGGATGGATGATGATGAGTGTCACGGATCATCACATCCTTCAGGTTGAAGTGCAGCGAGTATCTTAGAATAAGGATAAGCTGAATTGAATAAAAGATAGTAGTAATTGCATTAAAACTCGAGGTACAGCAGAGCTCCACACCTTAATCTATGGTGTGCAGAAACTCCACCGTGAGAATACATAAGTGATCAAGGTTCAGGCATGGCCAAATGGCCAGCCCCCAAAGTCTAAGAACTAAACGTCCAAAGATGGATGCTAAGATAAAAGACAAAACCAAGATGTGGTCAAAAGACACTAGTACAATAGTAAAAAGTTCTATTTATACTAAAACTAGCTACTAGGGTTACAGAGATAAGTGATTGATGCAGAAATCCACTTCCGGGGCCCACTTGGTGTGTGCTTGGGCTGAGCTTGAGTTACACGTGCAGAGGCTTCTCTTGGAGTTAAACGCCAAGTTGTAATGTGTTTTTGGCGTTTAACTCTGGTTTGTAACGTGTTTCTGGCATTTTACTCCAAAATGCAGCATGTGACTGGCGTTGAACGCCAGTTTGCGTCGTCTAATCTCAAACAAAATATGGATTATTATATATTGCTAAAGCTATGGATGTCTACTTTCCAACGCCATTAAGAGCGCACCATTTGGAGTTCTGTAGCTCCAGAAAATATATTTCGGGCGCAGGGAGGTCAGAATCCAACAGCATCAGCAGTCCTTTGTCAGCCTTTTATCAGAGTTTTGCTCAGGTCCCTCAATTTCAGCCAGAAAATACCTGAAATCACAGAAAAAAACACAAACTCATAATAAAGTCCAGAAATGTGAATTTAGCATAAAAACTAATAAAAACATCCCTAAAAGTAGCTAGATCCTACTAAAAACTACCTAAACACAATGCCAAAAAGCGTATAAATTATCCGCTCATCAGCTCCCTAACCCAATGAAAGGGATTTAGTTGTTCATAGCTCTAGGAATAGAAAATGGTAGTAAAGAATACATGCAGAAAAGTAAATATACAGAGGGTAGTTCTCCAAAGTGCCAAGCTTCTCTATAGTTCAAAACTACTCCTATATATACTACTCTTCTTGATCTTCTAGTGAGTTCTTCAAGTCTTGGATGTGGGCCTTAGATCTTGAGTTAAAGCAGTTACAATCGTCAACGGGCTCAACTTGCAGAAAAGTGTGAGTTAGGCATGGGCGTTAGATAGGACGTTAGTGGTGTTAACGTTAAGTGAAAATGTGGGGAGCGTTAGTGACACTTACCTTTGTCACTAACGCTCCAAACGCCCCTCCTTCCTATGTTAGAGCTCACGTTAATTAGATTAACGTGGTAGTGAATGCCATCTCCAACGTTAGTGACAAAGGTGAGTGTCACTAACGTTGGCTCATCATGCTTAGCTCCACGTTATCTCTCACGTTAGTGGTCTTAACGTGACCACTAACGTGGACAATATTGGCTTAATCCAACGTTAGTGACAAAGGTGAGTGTCACTAACGTTGGCGTTCTCTTCCCTTTCCACATTAGAGTTCACGTTAACTAAGTTAATGTGACTCTTAACGTGGCCAATTGCCAATTTGGAGCGTTAGTGGTATTCACTTTTACCACTAACGCTGGAGCTTCCTTTTTCTCTACGTTAACTACCACGTTAATGTAGTTAACGCGGCAATTAACGTGGGCTATAATGGTTTCGAAGACGTTATTGGCGATCACTTTTCTCATTAACGTTGCAAGCTCATTCCCATTCCACGTTAGTGGTCACGTTAATTGGATTAACGTGGCTACTAACGTGGTTTTTCCTTGCTTCCTTTATCCTGAAATCAAGCAAATAAAGTGCATCAAAGCTCTAGTCCAAGTCATGAGATTATGCATCATCAATTTGTTATTCAATCCTTGCATAATCCTTATGAAATCATATAAAATTCACAATAATTGCTTGAATCAAGGTGTAAATGTAATTTTCATCCAAAACTTGCTTATTTTCTAAGAAAATGCATGAAACTACCCTAAAACAGTAAAGAAAAGGTCAGTGAAACTGGCCTAGATGTCCTGGCATCACAACACCAAACTTAAAGCTTGCTTTTCCCTAAGCAAGTACTGACACATGAGAATGATGAATGACATGTCAAGAGAAATGAGTCATTATTGTGGAAGTCAAGTCCTTGGTTTTATGGGGTTTCATGCATAGCAACTTAGGTTCATTCCTTTACTGGTTTCCAGGCCTTTATGATGCCCTTGAACACTTGCTTGATTGTATCATTTGAGACTTCTTATTATTGATCCTTCCTTCTTTTCCAAAGTTTATTGCATTCCTTTTTAGGCTAAGTGCTCTGTAAGAGAGCGACTCTTTATGATAAGTTTTCAGTCAACACTCCCGAACTAGTTGGTTCAAGGTGCTAGGTGTTGAGGCACCCCCAAGGACTTACTCCCTCAAGTCTCTTTCCCCCATACATACACACCACAGGGACATGGTTTGTTATTTTTCTTTCTTGAGACCTTGGTGTCCAGCACCTCTTTGGGTCACTAAGTGCTCTGTAGCAAAGGTTGCTCTTGATAGTGGACTTTCAGCTGGTAATCCCGGATTAGTTAACCCATGTTACCAAGTGATATGGCACCCCTAAGAGCATATTCATCCAAGCATATCCCTTGCATAGGAACACCACAGACACATGCCTCAATATTCAGACCCTTGGTGCCTAGCATTATGTCTTATTGTTTTTCTTTCCTTTTCAACTCTTATTGCTCTTTCTCTTTTTTTATTAGGATCTTATTAATTAGTTAGTCTCATGGGGTGTGTTTCAAGCATATGATTCAGGACAGATAGTTACCTTCCTACCTTGTGGTTGAACCAACTTAGCTAATTAATCACCCTACCACAAACATTTAGAATTTACTTCACAAGATAACTCCACTCTTGTTCTTTTCATAACATCTTCTTTTTGATTGACTTAAAGGACAAGCATATATATAAGCAAGATGAAAGTAAAAGCTAGGGACTAGACCAACACACTTAGACTTAAACAACTAAATCTTAAAGATAGAATTGAAAATTCCTAAACTATTATGGAAGCATGTTCTATTTCATACATGATTTTCCTTATTTAAAACTCGCAAAAGATAAAACAGGGAGGGAACTCCACCACCTTTTACTTATCAGAATGCTCATGTCCTCTCCCATGTTTGTCCTCCTTATGTCCACTTGCACTTCCTTGCATCCGATTCATCCTGGCTATTTTCCAATCTTCCAGTGCTTTCTTTACTGATTCATGACTCTATTCAGCTCTTTCTCGGTCCACTTGTGCTAACTCATCTTTTACATCCTCATACCTTGTGATCCCAGGGTGTAATACAGGCTGTTGTCTGACTAAGTATCCGAGCCTGGCTTGGGTGTTTACATGGTAACCGATCTCGCTCATATAGACTCCTTCCGAAAAGGCTCTGTATTCATCGAAAATATCTGCCTGTTCTCTTTGTTTTCGATGCATATCATGAATGTGTGCACCTTGATTCTCCATGTATTGCCTAGACAATGCATCAATAGCTTCTTGTAATTGGTGCATGTCTAAAGTGGGTGGGGCTCGTTCACCCGGGTTTTGTCCTTCTTCCACTTGTTGGATTGGCCTCTTTCTTAGTCTTCGCGGAGGTAGGGGAGGTGCAATGGCCTGCATCCGTCGAAGAGTAATGGGATGCCGAATTTTATCCACTCGGGGTTTCCATCTTCGAACACTACTCTAGCCTTGTTGCAAAGACGAAGAATAGTGTTGGGGTAGCCTAACCTTCCTCCAGAATCACTCTTCTCAGCAAGCTTCCGAATACCTTGGGCTATGAGTTCATGAACCTTGATTTCTCCTCCCTTCATTATGCATTGCACCATTGTTGCCCTTTTAAGGTTTACCTCTGAGTTGTTTCTGGCTGGGAGGATGGATCTCCTTACAATTTCGAACTAACCCTTAGCCTCAGGAAGAAGGTCTCCTCTTATAAATATGGGTTTCCCATGGGGATCTCTGTCCCAATCCGCTCCTTGCACGCAGATGTCTTTCACAATCTGGTCGTGGTTGGGACTGTTATCTATTCTCGATTGATAGCTTTCTTCTGCAAAGGGTATGGTTCGCAGCTTATATACCCTCATGATGCTCATGGGACTAAAATCCACCATTACCCCTCTCACGAAACTTGTATAGAATTCGTCTACCTTATCATATCTAACTGCATTTGCATAAAACTCTCTCACAAGAGTTGCATTCACTCTCGTGATCGGATCAGTGAGGAGCTCCCATCTTCTCTTTTCCACCTTCTCTGCGATTTCGGGGCACTCAATTTTTGTGACTTGGAAGCCTAAATCGTATATAATTTCTTTCTCAGCCATCCACCTGAATTGCAATGCATGGTAAAGGGTTATAAATTTCTTCTCATAAAAAGGATGCTGTTCCATAGGTTCCTTCCCTTTTCGCTTTTTAGAGCTCGACGATACCATGAGTGATGGTTGGTATGTTTGCGGCTCACAAGATGTGGCTGTGAAAGTGTGTATGAAACTTTTGGTAGAGGATGGAGTGTGTGTGTTCGAGAGAAGGAGGAGAGAGATGGATGGGAATGACACTTGCGTATGGAAAGGTGTAAAGTGGGGATCATTTATATAGAAAGATGATGGGTGTTTGAAGGGTGTGGATTGACGGCATGGCTTAGTGGTGAACGGCTGGGGTTTTGCATTGGATGGGCACGAGGATCACTTCCTTTATGAGGGTCTTAACTTGGTCTCCAAGGCTATCCTACTCCCAATGTTGCATGGCAGCATTTCCCAAGGTACACCCTTTGAAGACAAGTGTGCAGTTCCCTTGGTATAGTGGCTGAACCTCCCTTCTTTAATTGTCCTATCAAGTTCTACAAATCCCCTTTCTTGATTTCCTTTACAAGACAAAAGAATGCAAAAGTTGATTGAATTTTTTGTGGGAAAAATTAAAATATGAAACGGCTACTATAAAAATCTCTTTTTTTGAATAACTAAATGCTATTCACGAATGTAAATCAACCGACCACCCAATTACCCATGCATGCAACGTTGGTAACACCAAACTTGTTTGTGGTCATTTGGTGCAACAAGGTATGATTATGACTCTAAGATTAACGTGACATGGGTTGTGTTCATGCCATCTTAGTATGCCTTGAACGCCAAACTTGTTGTTCACTATATGTTGCATATAAAAATTCTTCTAAGTGTTCGTCAAAGTTGATTTAGAATCCATGAATTTTTCCTTATTAACTAATATTAGAGATTAACAAGAAAGGGTATAGAACATGGGTTGCCTCCCATGAAGCTTTTCTTTAGCGTCATTAGCTTGACGTTTGGCCTTTGTCAGGGTGGTTGGTAGTGCTTCAAATCTTCCCCCCTTGCAGTGAATTTGTCTCCATTGGCTTTGTTAAGAAGCTCCACATGTTCTAAGGATAAGATTTTGTTGATGGTGTACTGACGAATGGATTTTTGACGGTTTAGAATTTCTCAAATAAAATCTTGTCGAAGTATAGTTTCTAAACCAAGCAATAATCCTTTCATACAAAAAGTTGTTTGTCACTAAAACAAACCCCTAAATTTATAAACCGAAGTATTCAAACCTCGGGTCGTTCTCCCTAGGAATTACAATAAAGTGTCTTGTTATTGGTTTGAGTTGTTTGGGGTTTTGGATAAGAGACATGAAAGTAAATGGCAATGAAAATAAACTAACAACTAACAAAGCTCTTGGCAAGGTATGAAAATTAGAAGTCCTATCCTAGTTATCCTTCTCAATTGTGATGAGTATTGTTCATTGCTACCACTTAGTTAACCCTTGCTAAAGAAAGGAAAGTCAAGTGGATGAATTGACTTGAGCCACAAGTCCTAGCCAACTCCCAAGGAAAGACTAGCTTTAGTGCACTCCAAACCAATTAGCAATCTCTCCAATTACCAATCAACAAAGGAGTTAGATAACTCAAGTATCACTAATTACTCTACCTAGACCAAGAGGAACAAATTCTACACTAAAACTAAAAGAGACATTTCAACAAACACATAAAGTGCAATAGAAGTAAACAACATAAATTGCAAGAATTAAAGAGAGATCTAACTACAAAGGCAAGAGATCAACAATAGAAAAGCAAAGAAGAACAATTATTATGAATTACCTCTTATTGAATTGAAAGAAAATGGAAGGAACAATAGTAGATCTACAACAAAACATAAGAACAACATAAAAGAAATTACAATAAAAGAATGGAAGAAGAATGAATGTAACACAAAGAATTGAAAGGTAGAAGTAGAAGAAAGCAAAGATTAAAACCTAGATCTAAGAACTAATCCTAAATCCTAATCCTAATTCTAGAGAGAAGTGAGAGCTTCTCTCTCTAGAAACTACTTCTAAAACTAAACTATGACTAATGGTAACTAACATGTGGTAAAGTATGTTCATTCCCCCTTCAATCCTTGGCTTAAATAGCATTAGAAATGAGTTGGATTGGGCCCACAAGGCTTCTAAAATCGCTGGCCACGTTTTGCTTCAAGTGGACTAGGTGGCAGCAACGGCGCGTGCGCGTACTATGCAAGCATGTTTTCACTCTTAAGCACAATTAAGGGAGAAGTTATAAAACCATGCTATTTTATTGAATAAATGTGGGTAAGAGGTTATAAAACCCCCTAAATTAAGCACAAGATAAACCCTCAAAATGGGGTTTGTCATGTACACTGGAGGCAGCTGAGATGGAATGGTGGGGAGATGAGGTGGTATAGATGGAAAGTGGGTAGAGACCACTTCATCTCCTGAAGAGAAATCTTCTGTAAGGATTTTCTTGTTTCTCCATCCCCTTGGGGCCTTTCTCCTTGTATTCCTTGATGTCAATTTGCTCCTTGTGGTTTCTTCTTTTAGGAGGGTTTTGTTGCTTGTCTCATATGACTCTAGTAGGTCTAGTTTCTCTTGGATTACACTTGGCTATTGCTCCTTCTGATCACATTGGTTGTCACCAATGGGGATTTTCAGGTGTGGTGCTTGTGTTCCCATGTTTGTCTCTTCCATCAGCCCCTTATTGTGATCTTCCTCTGACTCTTTGTTACCATGATCTGCTTCTTATAAAGGTTTGAAAACGTTGAAGGTGAGCAGTTCATCGTGTATCCTTAATACTAGCTCTCCTCGCTCCACATCAATAAGCGCCCTGGCTGTGGCTAAAAATGGCCTCCCCAGAATGATGGGATGGATGGGGTTCTCTTTCATTTCCAGGATAATAAAGTCCGTGGGCAGGAAGTAGTTTCCAACCTTCACTAACACGTTCTCAACCACTCATGTGGCCTGTTTTTGAGTTTTAACAGCCAATTTGATAATTACGTCTGTGGGTGCTAGCTCATTGATTTGAAGCTTTTTCATGAGGAACAGAGGCATCAAGTTGATACTTGCTCCCAGGTTACAGAGCCCCTTATCAATCATTGTCTCTCCTATGGCACATGGAATGTGGAAATTCCCTGGATCTTTCTTCTTTGTAGGTGGCTCTGTTTGAATGAGAGCAATGCACTCCCTGTTCATCTTTATTATTTGTCCATCCTTTAATGAACTCTTTTTAGCCGGCAAGTCCTTTATGTACTTGATGTAGGAGGACATTTGCTGGAGGGCCTTAATGAATGGTATATTTACATCAAGAGATGCAAACATGTCGAGGAATCTTGAATACATTCTCCTTGCTACACCACCTTTAAGCCTTTGGGGAAATGGTGCATATAGGTTCAGGGTCTTCCCTTTTTTTAGCTCCTCCCTGTGTGTGGGCTGGGGTGCATGGTTTCTTTCTTCATGATTTTCCTTTAGAATGTCTCGGGTATGTTTTGTTTGTGTGTGTACTTCCTCCACACTCCTCTCATCATTTATAGTGATCATCTTGTATTCTTCCTACCTTACTTTCTTTATTTCTCCTCTTGGGTTCTTCTCTGTGTCACTTGGGAAACTATCAGTGGGTTTGGGAAACTGTTGAGATAGATATCCCACTTGGGACTCCAGCCTCTTGATAGATTCTCCTTGGTTTTTGATGTTGGCTCACACTTCATCCTTGAATACTCTGTTGTCTTGGACTTCTTTACATATGTCTTCGAGTAAAATCTCAATTCTGGAGAGCCTATCTTCTGTTGGTGATGGTGGGTTGAGATTAGGTGGTTGAGATGGGTGATTAGGTGGGTGTTGATAGGATCTCTGTGAGGTATGTTGGTGAGTTGCATTGTTGTTGGGATTGTGGTTGTGGCGTCTCTGGTCTTGGCCTTGGTCTTGTTGATTTCCCCACCCAAAGTTAGGGTGGTTTCTCCAACCAGAATTATAAGTTTTTGAGTATGGATCATGGGTTTGTCTGGGTGAGTTTCCAACATAATTGGCTTGTTCCGAGTCACCTTATTCTCATACATTCACTCCTTCTTGAGCTGGTAATGAGGAGATGACTGTTGCGACTTTGTTTTCTTCTACCTTCTTGGTAAGATCTGCTAGCTGCTTGGTGATCATCTTATTTTGAGCCAGCAATGCATCTATGTGGTTCAGCTCCATTACTCCTCGAGTGTTACTTCTTTCAAAAGCATAGAAGTAGTCATTCTCAGCGACAGTCTCAATGACATCTATAGCTTCTTCAATGGTTTTCTTTTTGTTCAGAGAGCCTCCTGATGAATGGTCTATAGCCTTCTTTGACTCATAAGAAAAACCTTCATAGAAAATGTGAAGTTGAACCCATTCATTGAACATGTCTGGTGGGCATCTTCTTGTTAAGTCCTTAAACCTCTCCCATGCCTCATAGAGAGTTTCCCCATCTTATTGCCTGAAAGTTTGCACCTCAGCTCTCAGCCTGTTAATTCTTTGAGGAGGGTAGAATCTTGCCAAAAATGTGTTCACCACATCTTCCCAATTTGTTAAGCTTTCCTTCGGGAAGGATTCCAGCCACTTAGATGCTTTGTCCCTGAGTGAAAAGAGGAACAAAAGCAATCTATAGACATCTGGATGAACACTATTAGACTTCACAGTGTCACATATTCTCAGGAAGGTGGTTAGATATTGATTGGGGTTTTCTTGGGCACTTCCTCCAAATGAGCAGTTGTTCTAGACAAGGGTGATGAGCTGGGGTTTTAATTCAAAATTATTGGCATGTATGGTGGGCTTTTGGATGCTACTTCCACAGTTTCCTGGGTTTGGATTGATGTAAGAGCCTAAAACTCTCATTTCTTGCCCAGCGTGATTCACAGGACCTTTTCTGGCATGGTTGTGAGCTTCTTCTTCATGGTTGTTTTCCAAGTTCTCCTCCATGTTTGTTTCAAAGTACTCTTCCTCTTCCTTAGCACCAACAACTCCTTTTCCTCTTGCTTCCCTCCTTAATCTACAGAGGGTCCTCTCAGGTTCTGAATCAAAGGAAGTTGAAGCTCCGCTTCTTTTCCCTGTCATACAACTAATAGAGCACACAACAGGGAATAAAATGAAGAGGTTATTCTTGTTAGAGTGGCTGTTAGTGTGAGTGGTGCAAATTATCAAACAGTTAGTGGGTTAGTGAGTAGAATTGTAGAAAATAACAAAGAAAAAAAAAGAAAATGACGAGGGGTAAGGGGATGAAGAAGAAACTGAATAAACTGAAGGTAAATGACTAGATAAAATAAACAAACAAGAGAAAAAAATGCTCAATCTAGTGAACTTCCAACTTAATCATTGTTGATACAAAATCAATCCCTGGAAATGGCACCATAAACTTGATGCATGAAAACTTATCTCTCAACAAATTTTCCTTCAGCATGTATACCGAATTGTCGTCAAGTAAAAACTCACAATAGAGTGAGGTCGAATCCCACAGGGATTGATTGGTCAAGCAACTTTAGTTGGAAGAGTATGCTAGTTGAGCTAAACAGAATGTAGTTGAGAATTATAGAAAATTAAATGGCGGGAAAGTAAATTACAGAAAATAAAGTACAGAATCTTAAATGGGGATTTGGGAAGATGAACATGGAAGTAAATGGCAGAAAGTAAAGAGAATGGGTAAGATTAGAGATGGGAAATTCATTGGGCTTAGGAGATGTTGTATTCTCCGGATCAAGTTCATTCTCATCTCTTCCTCAATCAATGCATTCATTGATCTCCTTGGAAATCTTAAGTTATTGGATCCCAATTTCTTGGTAATCCAATCTCTCTAAGCTTAAACAATTGCCCAATTCCTTGATTTAAGTGCTCATGGGAAGAGATGAAGTATGGTCACTGATTATACCACATGTATTTCCAAATCAAAGTGTTGGGAGGATTACATGTCACTATATCCGCCCAAACCTCAATTTGGTCCAACATGCGAAAGCATTTCTAGCATGATCTCCTTATCCCTTTTCCAAGGCTCAGAGGAGATCCAATTATGGAAAGTTTCTTTTCCAAGACAACTAACCAATTGAATTAAGATCAAAAGCTTTCTAGTAAAACTATAATTGATCCATCAAATTACAACAGAGCTTCCTAACCCAATGAAAGGGGTTTAGTTGTTCATAGCTCTGGGAATGGAAAATGGTAGTAAAGAAAACATGCAGAAAAGTAAATATACAGAGGGTAGGTCTCCAAAGTGCCAAGCTTCTCTATAGTTCAAGACTACTCCTATATATACTACTCTTCTTGATCTTCTAGTGAGTTCTTTAAGTCTTGGATGTGGGCCTTAGATCTTGAGTTGAAACAGTTATAATCGTCGATGGGCTCAACTTGCAGAAAAGTGTGAGTTAGGCATGGGCATTAGATAGGATGTTAGTGGTGTTAACGTTAAGTGAAAATGTGGGTTCGAGAACGTTAGTGGTAATCACCTTTTTCACTAACGTTCCGACCCCAAAATGGTCTACGTTAACTTCAACGTTAGTGGCACTAACATGACCACAAACGTTGCCTGATGGTTCTTCGCAAACGTTATTGGGAATCACCTTTTCCAATAACGTTGCATTGTGCCACCCTTTCACTACGTTAGAGATCACGTTAGTATAACTAACGTGACTGTAATGTGGGCATACCTAAGCTTCAAGAGCGTTAGTGACACTCCAAACGCCCCTCCTTCCCACGTTAGAGCTCACGTTAATTGGATTAACATGGCCACTAACGTGGTAGTGAATGCCATCTCCAACGTTAGTGACAAAGGTGAGTGTCACTAATGTTGGCTCATCATGCTTAGCTCCACGTTATCTCTCATGTTAGTGGTCTTAACTTGACCACTAACGTGGGCAATGTTGGTTTAATCCAACGTTAGTGACAAAGGTGAGTGTCACTAACATTGGCATTCTCTTCCCCTTCCACGTTAGAGTTCACGTTAACTAAGTTAACGTGACTCTTAATGTGGCCAATTGCCAATTTGGAACGTTAGTTGTATTCCCTTTTACCACTAACGCTGGAGCTCCCTTTTTCTCCACGTTAACTACCATGTTAATGTAGTTAACATGGCAATTAATGTGGGCTATGATGGCTTCGAAGATGTTATTGGCGATCACTTTTCTCATTAACGTTGCAATCTCATTCCCATTCCACGTTAGTGGTCACGTTAATTGGATTAACGTGGCTACTAATGTGGTTCTTCCTTGCTTCCTTTGTCCTGAAATCAAGCAAATAAAGTGCATCAAAGCTCTAGTCCAAGTCATAAGATTATGCATCATCAATTTGTCATTCAATCCTTGCATAATCCTTATGAAATCATGTAAAATTCACAATAGTTGCTTGAATCAAGGTGTAAATGTAATTTTCATCCAAAACTTGCTTATTTCTTAAGAAAATACATGAAACTACCCTAAAACAGTAAAGAAAAGGTCAATGAAACTGGCCTATATGCCCTGGCATCATTGTGTGTTTGCTGGGTGGAATGGTATGATGTGTTTTGTGAATTGTGGTAGGGTCTATTGTTGCCTGATTGATGGTTGGAGTTGTGAGTGTTGTATTGGGTGGATGGGTAAGGTTTATTGTGATCTGGATTGTGGCTTTGTTGGTTCTCCCACCCAAAATTTTGGTGGTTCTTCCAACCTAGGTTGTATGTCTTGGAGTTGGGATCATAAGGTGGTCTGGAATTGTTCACATAGTTGGCTTGCTCCCATTCACCTTCAACTTTTGTTGCATCTCCTTCTTGAGGTAGTGCTTGAGCTTGGACAACTGAAACTTGGTCTGCCTCCATCTTCTTGGTTAAGGCTGCTAGTTGTGCTGCAATTGCTTTGTTTTGAGCTAACAAGGCGTCCATAGAATTGAGTTCTAGCACTCCTTTCTTCTAAGTTCTTTCTGAAGCATAGAAATACTCATTCTTAGCTACAGTCTCGATAACATCTATGGCTTCTTCAATAGTCTTCTTCTTATTGAGTAAGCCTCCTAAAGAGTGGTCTACAACCTTCTTTGCTTCATAGGATAGCCCTTCATAAAAGATGTGTAGTTGCACCCACTCATTGAATATATCTGGTGAGCATTTTCTTGTCAAATCCTTGAATTTTTCCCAGGCCTCATAGAGTGTTTCACCATCCTGTTGTCTGAAGGTTTGTACCTCAGCTCTTAGCCTGTTAACTCTCTGTGGAGGGTAGAATCTTGTTAAAAATTTGTTTACAACTTCCTCCCATGTGGTGAAGCTCTCTTTAGGGAATGCTTCCAACCACTTTGCTGCCTTATCTCTGAGTGAGAAGGGAAACAAGAGTAGCTTGTAGGTGTCAGGGTGTACACCATTGGACTTGACAGTGTCGCATATCCTCAAGAATGCAGTGAGATTCTGGTTTGGATCCTCTTGGGCACTTCCTCTATATGAACAATTATTCTGGACAAGTGTGATGAGTTGAGGTTTCAACTCAAAGTTGTTAGCTTGGATTGTTAGTTTTAGGATGCTGCTGCCACAATTTCCTAGGTTTGGGTTGATGTAGGAGCCTAAGACTCGCCTCTCTTGCCCAACTGATTGCCAGCTTCCTCTCCAATATGGTTATGTGCTTCTTCCTCCATGGTGGTTTCTGGGTCTTCTTCCACTACTTCCTCTCCAGCTATACCATTGCCTCTTGCTTCCCTCCTTAGTCTAAGGAAGGTCTTCTCAGGTTCACTATCGAAGGAGGATGAAGTTTCTCCCTTTCTACCTGTCATACATTCAACAAACAGCAAACATAGGGCAAGTGAAAGAATCTCCTTAGTTAAGATTAGTGGTTAACTTGGTTGATACAATTAATCAAATAGTTAGAAGAATGAAATTATGGACAATGGATAACTAAAATACTCCCAGCAAATAGATAGAAATCAGAATGGAAAAAGAAAAAAAAAGAAAAATAACAAGGTAATTAAAATGCTTAATCTAGCTCTTCGATCAATTTAATCATTGTCAAATTCAAACCAATCCTCGGCAACAGCGCCATAAAACTTGATGGATGGATTTCAATACCCATAAAATTTTTTACTATGAATCCGCTTTTTTGGCAAGGGCACCAAAATTATCATCAAGTAATAACCCACAGTGGAGTGGGATCGTATCCACAAGATTGGTTGATTTGAGCAACTTTAATTAATTGGGAAATTAGTCAAGCTAAACAGAATAGATTGTAATTGCAGAATTGTAAATGGCAGAATTAAAAGTGACTCAAAAATAAAGAAAGGCAATAAAGTGCAGAAATGAAAATGTCAAGAATGTAAGGGCAGGAGCTTAAATGACATAAATGTAAATGGGAATGGGGAATTACAGAATGTAAAAAAAAGCTATAAAGAAAGTGATAAATGAGAATATGAGGAATTCATTGATATCAGGAGATATTGTCTCTTTGGATTAAATCCAGCTCATATCCTCTTCAATCATGCAACTCATTGACCTCTTGGCAATCATGATTGATTGAGTCCCAATCCCTTGGTGACTCAATCTCTCAAATCTTGATCAATAGCCAATTCCTTGGTCTAATTGCTCATGAAGAGAGATATGCTTGGTCCCTGATTATACCATACATCATCATTGGTCCAGGTAGAAGGAGGATTGTATGTCACCATATCCAAACACCAAAACCTAGATTCTACTCAAGTGTGAGAAGGGATTTCTAGCATGGTTTCATGTTTCCTTTTCCAAGGTTCCCATGAAACCCATTTTGCATTCAACCTCTTTTCCAAGATGATTGAACACTAAGCATGAAAAACGAAATTCCTTTTAGTAAATCAAAGAGAAGATGAAGAGAAGAAGAAAATTCACTATCATTAATCCATCAAGTACAACAGAGCTCCCTCTCTCAATGAGAGGGAATTTAGCTACTCATAGATTGGAGAAAAGTACTTCAAGATGGAGTGAAAAGTAAAACTAAAAGTTCTTCTAACTGCTTAACCCCCTTTCCCAGTACTTCTTGGAGTTATTTATACTACTCGTAGCACTCAAAATAAAAGAAATACAAAAGTGGAAAAAGGAAAATTACAATTTGGAGGGAAAAGAAACTCAATAAATGTGATCTCCCAGCTGGCGTCTGGCTGGTGCTTTAGTGGTGTGCCACGTCCTCCTCTAATTCTGGCTTGGCGTGCTACGCCTTCGAGCCAAAGTGGCACGCCTAGGGTCCTTTAATTACCCATGTAGCCTGGCGTGCCACACCTTCGAGCCAAAGTGGCACGCCCAGGTCTTCTCCCTCTTCTTTTTGCTTCTGGAAAATTGAACTAGCGTGGCACGCCCAGGATCTGGCGTGCCACGCCCTTGTTGTGTGCTCGATCCATCTCTCTGGAAAGTTGAACTAGCGTAGCACGCCCAGGATCTGGCGTGCCATGCCCATTTGTGTGCTTGACTCCTTCGCTGGCGTGTCATACCCAACATTCAAGTGGCACGCCCAGGGTGGAGGATGGATGCTGGCATGCCACGCCTTCGTCGCCAAGTGGCACGCCTTTTTGGTTGGCTTCTTAACTTCCTTTCTGGAAAATATAACCAGCGTGCCACGCCTAGAGGCGGGCGTGCCACACTCATCATCTTGCCTTAGTTCCAGTAGCTGGCGTGCCACGCCCAGCATTTAAGTTTGGCACGCCATAGTGAGATTTTTGAGCTAGCGTGCCACGCCTTCGACACCAAGTGGCATTCTTTGGCTTCCTTGTGTATTGGCGTGCCACGCCTGGTTGCTCAAGTGGCACACCTAAGTGGGGATGAGAGCTTGGCGTGTCACGCCTTCGATCTCAAGTGGCACGCCCAGGCATTTTTAGCCTTCAACTTCTCCTCTGGAATCTTGTACTAGCATGTCACGCCATGTTGCTCAAGTGGCACGCCCACTCATTTGTTGGTTTCTCAAGCTTGGCGTGCCACGCCTTCGATTTCAAGTGGCACGCCCAAGTGACTTTTGAATCTGGCGTGCCACGCCTTCGACACCAAGTGGCATGCCCTATAGTAAGTGATGGGCTAGGCGTGCCACGCTCAACCTGGCGTGCCACGCCCCTTTGATGGCCTTCAATGTTGCTCTCTGGAAAATTGTATTGGCGTGCCACGCTCAGCTTCTGGCGTGCCACGCCCATGTAAATGCTTGAGAATCCTTCTGGACTTCAGCACTGGCGTGCCATGCCCAACTCCTGGCGTGCCACGCTAGTGTACTTTCTGTGGCATTTGCTCCAAGTGGCACGCCTGTTTCACACGCCCAGCTTGTTTTCTTCCCATTTTTGCTATCTTTTTCACCTGAAATTTAGGACAACCTCATTTTAAAGTAATGTACTATACTATCCATCAAATATTGCATGAATTGCAATGATCAAATGAGATTATGCTCTTTTGTGGTCCTTTTTATGCAAGAAAAAAGGGTAGATAATGCAAGTCATCAATGTAACATTCATTCTTTTCTTTGGCCAGTTTTATAATTCAAGTAGTAGTATACATATACATATACATGGACACCCTACCTCCTCATAGCTAAATCCTCACTTCTCAAATTTTCTTCATCTTCAAGTTATCACCTATTCCTAACTTCATCTCATTACTAGGTTTACTAGCAAGATCTAGGATCAAAGGAATGGAAATAAAGGTTTAGAAGTTTAAAATTCTGTTTAAAACACAAAAATCTCATTTGTTGAAAACAGGGGTCACGCGTATGCGTGGGCATACAATTTTCTATGCTTGCATACACGAGATATCCAACCTGAATAGATTGGTCGCGTCGCGCGCAGTGGTCGTGTACACAAGTTATGCTGAATAGCAAAAATGCTAAATGCTGCAGAATTTTCAACTTTGCCCTCCAAACTTTCGATTCGCATAACTTTTTCGTTTCAAAATATTTTTCATCCGTTCTTTGAACGGCTTAAACTTCACAAACCAAATTTTCATTTGAAACAAGTTTGAATAATTTGGGGGGTCTGGAAGCCAAGTTGTGACTTGCCAAAGTTTGACTAAAAACCAATTTTTTACAAAAAACCTTCAAACCTTAATTTTCAATAAAAGTCAAACTCAACTCCAAACTTCTATATCCATATTCAGTTCAGCAACATAACATGGTATACCAACACATCACTAAATTCCCCACCAGCTTACCATATTTAGTCTTAATTCAATTTTACACCATTTCATACATAAATTTCCTCAACTAACTAACAAGGTCCTCAATCATTCGTCATATACACATATTCAATTCTTTTAGCACCTTACCAATTATCATTAAAGCATCGTATACATTCTATACTTCATTCCCACTATCAAACAACAACCAACCCCCAACTAAATTCACAATTATTCTCAAGGCACTAAACAATTTAACATACACATGCATTGATTCCTATCTTATGGCCACCTAACCCAAGTTTTCACAGGACATTATATATTAAATACGAGAAACCTAAACCATACCTTGGCCGATTTCTACGTATAATCCAAAACACCACCAAAGAGGCACCAAACACAGCTCCAAGGATCCAAAATCTCCAAAGTAATGGCACCCAAACTCCATCAAGCCACCAATGTATACAATCAAGCTCCAATTTACATACACACCAACCTATTTCACATATATCACACATACATACCCAAAATTTAATACCTAGCATACTCAATTAAGGAATTAGCTAAGGTTCTAGAATTCTCACCTTACTCAAGCATCATATAAGTAAGAGTGAATGTTTTTCTTAAGCTAATCGGACCCTATAACATCAAAGAACCAAAATCTCAACACCACCCTATATAATTTTCAAAATATTAGGGAAAAGAGAGGATGAGAATGAGAATGGAAGTTTCATACCAATCTACATACCGAGGTTTGTAGAGCTCAATGCCACAGATGCAAGGCCACAAACGGTGCGACAATCGGAGCTCGGAGCAGAAAGTTATGGAGGATTGAAATCAAATCATGGGTTAGATTTTGATGTTCTTGTTCCTTCCTTCCCCAAACTGTTTTCTGCATGTTTCGATGTGTGAAGGGATGGGAAATGAGCTGAGCTCATGGGTATAGATGGTTTGGGTTGGGCCTTGGGCCCTTTTTGGGTTCGGTTCGATCGGTTTGGTCCGTTTGGTCTAATTTTGGGCAAAATTCTTTAAAATTAGTGTCAAAATTCTTGTTTTAATTAGCTTTATTCTATTAAACTATAAAATTTATATTTCTAATTTTTTTATTAAAAATTAATTTATTGATTAATTATTTGTTAATTTTTACGGGATTTACAAGGAAGAAGAAGGTTTTTGAATTATGCAGGACTTATCAGTA
Source organism: Arachis duranensis (assembly GCF_000817695.3). Classification (NCBI taxonomy): domain Eukaryota; kingdom Viridiplantae; phylum Streptophyta; class Magnoliopsida; order Fabales; family Fabaceae; genus Arachis; species Arachis duranensis. The sequence continues at coordinate 63,263,246 of NC_029777.3, forward strand.
CAAATACACCGGAATTTCTTAACAATACATAAAAATATTTTAGTTTTACACCGAAATTTGCTACAAATACACATAAATATTTTCTTTAATGCTGCATTTTTTCTTGTTTCCTTTTAGTTGATGAATGTATGTTCATCCTCTTCCAAGTAATTTTGTAGCATTATGTATTTCTTTTTTGTTTGTTTGATTTTTTTTATTTTTATTTTTATTAAAAGAGTAATTCAAGAAGAAACTTGAGAAAATTCAATGGCAAAAATTTTGGATCAGGGAACGTCATCAATATGAAAAAAATTCTATGATAATGATAACAATAACTACGATAAGGATAACAACAATAGTATGATAAGAAGACGACGATGACTATAACGATGATGATCATGATGATGAAGATGATGGAGAAGAAGGAAAAAAAGGAAGGAGGAGAAGAAAGTCCAATAAGAAAAGAAGGAGGAAGAGGAGGAGGAGGTGGTGTTGGTGACGACAATAACGAAAGAGAAAAATTAATGAAAAAGACGGAGAAGAAGAAGAAGACAAAGGAGTGATATAAATAACTTGTTTAGTTATATAACTTGTATGTAGAGATTAATTTTTTTTTATTGTATTAAGAATTCTTAATCATATATTTGAATGATGTCACCATATTTATATTCATTTGTTTTTTCTATTTAATTTTTATGCATATTTCTTTTTTCTCATTTATTTACATTATTTTAATGTCTTTGTTTTACTTTTTTCAACAATTCATAAATTTTTTTATCTATTTTTCAAATTATTTTTTTGCGATATTTCACAAGCATCTATTATAAACTAATATAAATAAGGATTAGAATAGTCATATAAATCAAATAACAAAATTTGACAACAATGAATATTAAATTTATAAATTAAAAAAAATTATAATACAATTATGTCAAGTGTGTGCAATACAAATGCTGTGTCACTGTAAGCACATGCTTTCCTCAACAAATTAACAAATAACGAGCTTGTCATATTGCAGTTTTCAGCCTCAATCCATCTCTATAGAAATTTACATATTGCTTTATTCAAGGGCTCAATGCATATAGTGAAGCCCGTAATTTGTCCAAGAAATACTTCGCACCACGATTTCTGGAATATTACACAAAACACACACTTGGTTTTTCAGAAACCAAGAAGATTACAAGATTTTTCTTCCAATACAAAGTTGGATATTGCAGCTATGTCTTTCATATTTACAATTTAATTCATAGGTTCCATTTATGTTGCAAGTTGTTCCGTTGGCCTTTGTTAGCATGTACTGCCTTATTTATCCAGTTTGCTTCATTTCTTTCTATTACCATGAATCCATGATTACATGAACCATGTATTTTGTAACAAGTTTATTATCAGAATGTCATACTTTCAGTTGCGCTATTCTAATAGCGTGGATATTACTACGACTTCTATATACTTATTTCTAAAATAAGAGCCTTTAACTCGAAATCGTATCACTGTTTTCTTTGAAAACTGAAGGTTCTTTTTCACTTTTTACAAACACGCGTATATAAACAAATTCAATTACAATCTATCAATATATCCAAACAAAAATAGCATAGCTAAGAATTTATCAAAAACTTCATAAGCTTCCTCGTCCGTCCTGAAAAGAGAAGTTTGTAGGTGGGTGAGAACATCGTCCTCGCAAGTTCTTAGTAGAGTGATTTAGAATTGTCATAAGAAGATATTTAAAAGAAAACTGTTTTTAAATGCAGTGATCATCGCTCGTCTTCTGAATCTTTTTGAAAACCAGCGGTTAATTATCCGAAAATCCAAATTCATATTTTAAATTTATAAAAGCCAATCAAACATAATAACCCAAGGGTTTCACTACAGATCAAAGGGCCATACTAACCAAACTTACCACTGATTCTTCTAATCACGGCTTCCGGCCTAAACATAACCAAGTCACAGCTGATGACAAGTCATCATATACCCATTTTTCAAGCTAATTTCATTTGTTTTGTTAGTCTTTATGCACTTTCTTGCTTCCTAAGTAAGTGATTTGGAGTGAAAATGCATAACTTCTTTAAATCAAGCAACCACCATGAAATTTATGTTAACTCATGAGGTTTAAGCTAATTTTAATTGAGTTTTAATTGATTTATAAGTCTTATGAATTTAGTGATACTTGGAGTGGTTGTTTTGGTTTATTTTAGGTGAAGAAAAGAATAAAAGAGAAAAGCGTGGCCTAAAGAAAGCGTGACCCAAGGAGAAGGAAGCGTGGTCAAAGGAAGTAAAAGTGTGCCGCATGCAATGGGGGAGGCAAGCATTGCCCTCCACAAGGGCACACTGCCCTCTAGGAGGGCAACATAAGAGAACCAAGCATGAAAGGCAACTCTGCCCTGCCCACTACAAGGGCAGAGCACAAATTTGTGCCTTGGAATCAAGAAGAAGAAAATGTTGCCCTGCCCTCCACAAGGGCAGTATCGGGCTCACAA
>NC_029777.3:63265725-63266072 GCF_000817695.3 Arachis duranensis
GCTGCCCTCCGCGAGGGCAGGGCAGCATTTTGTTGGTGCATGAATCTGGCGCACCAAGGACATTTCTGGCGCACCAAATCACTATCCTGGCAGCACCAGCGCGCACCACAGCACGATCCTGGCAGCACCATACTTTTTCTGCCCTGCCCTCACCTGGTGCACCATGGCAAGAAACTGGCAGCATCAGCACGCACCGTGGCACATTTCTGGCGCACCAATTTTTCCTGCCCTGCCCTCCGCGCGGGCAGGGCAGCGTTCTGCGCACCAAGGCACCATTCTGGCGCACCATGGCATGATTCTGGCAGCATCAGCACGCACCGTGGCACATCTCTGGCGCACCAATTTTT
>NC_029777.3:63266330-63269134 GCF_000817695.3 Arachis duranensis
ACTTCACTGAGATTTCAGAGAATTAGGGAGGAGAATTGATCTCTCTTCTTCCTCGTTCTTGCTTGAGTCTTTTTTATTTCCTTGTTTTGAGTTTTGGGTGTGAAGAATTGAGGAAATTCTGTCTCAATCTCCATTCAAAATCTCTTTAATTCCTTTCTGCACAATTGAGTTTAATTCCAATTTCCTTTACTGCTTCTTCTTCAATTTCTTGTTAATTGCTTTGTGAACTTGGATCTGGGAAGGCAATTGAGATCTAGACTTTGCTTTCTAGTCTCTTGAGTCCTGAGATCCCATTTTCTTTTTTTTTTGGTTCTTCTGTGAACCCTGCTGCAATTTAATTTCAATTTCTGTTTGAATTCTAGTTGTTTCTAATTCAATTGTTGCAATTTACTTGCCTTTGCTGAAATTCTGAATTCCCAATCCTCAATTCCCTTTTCCATTCAAGTAATTTACATTTCTTGCAATGATTCTGCAATCCCAGTCCTCAAATCCCTTTTACATTCAAGCAATTTACATTCCTTGCCATTTAAGTTACTGCAATTTACGTTTCTTGCACTTTAAGTTCCAGTCATTTAATTTCTTGTTCTTTAAGATTCAGTCTATTTTACTTTCCTGTTCTTTAATTTAATGCAAATTCCCCTCTCCCTTTACATTTACTATCATTTACTTCCTGTTAAACACAAATCACTCAACCAATACTTGATTCGCTTGACTAAACCAACCACTAAACTAAAATTGCTCAATCCTTCAATCCCTGTGGGATCGACCTCACTCTCGTGAGTTATTATTACTTGATGCGACCCGGTGGTTTTCTGGGTCTGTGTGTTTATTGTTGTGTGTTTGTATGTCAGGTACAGGAAGATCCTCCCCTATCCTCTCTGAAATTGACCAAAGAACTCTTCGAAGAATAAGAAGAGCTGAAAGAGGGAAGAACGTTATTGGAGAGGAAGAATCTGAGGAGGAATTCCAAGAAATGGAAGGAGATCTCAATCAACCAGGAGAAGGAGCCAACAATAACCAACAACAACGAAGAGTCTTGGCTTCATACACATTTGCAAATGCTAGACACTGTGGAAGTAGCATTCTTCCTCCTAATGTCAATGCAAACAATTTTGAACTAAAGCCACAACTCATCACTTTGGTTCAAAACAACTGTTCTTTTGGAGGAGGGCCATTGGAGGACCCAAATCAACACTTATCTACCTTCTTGAGGATTTGTGATACTGTGAAAACCAATGGTGTGCCTTCTGACAGCTACAAGTTGTTGCTCTTTGCATTTTCTCTCAGAGATAAAGCTACTCAATGGCTAGAGACTTTTCCAAAAGAAAGCATCAACACCTGGGATGACTTGGTAAGCAAGTTCCTTGCCAAATTTTATCCCCCTCAAAGGATCCTAAGATTGAAGACTAAAGTGCAGACATTCACTCAAATGGAGGCTGAAAACTTATATGAAGCATGGGAAAGATATAAGGCACTATTGAGGAAATGTCCACTAAAGATGTTCACTGAGTGGGACAAGTTGCAGAACTTCTATGAGGGACTCACTCTTAAAGCTCAAGAAGCACTTGATCATTCAGCTGGAGGCTCTTTGCAACTCATGAAAACTACAGAGGAAGCTCAAAACCTCATTGATATGGTGGCCAATAACCAATATTTCTTTGCTCATCAAGACAATGCCAGCCATCACAAAGAAGAGGAGTAATGGAGTTGGAAGGAGTGGATTCAATTCTAGCTCAGAACAAGATAATGCAGCAGCAGATTCAACAACAGTTTGAGCAAATGGCCAAAAGAATTGATGGCTTGCAAGCTGCATCAGTGAGTACCACAAGCCAACCACCAACTACTTGGGTGCAAAGTGAAGAAACTCAAGAGGAGCAGCAGCAAGAGCAAGTCCAATACATGCACAACCAAAATCCTGGAACTAATGAAGTCTATGGTGATACTTATAATCCATCTTGGAAGAACCATCTCAACCTCAGATAGGGAGACAACCATAATCAAAACCAACAACCATGGCAAAGAAACACAAGTCAGAATAATTGGAAAAGCACAAACCATAACCCCCAGCCAAACACTAACCAAAATACATACAAAAAACCACAAAATAACTACCCCAACTCTAACCATTATCCACCCAATAACCACCCAACAAATCAAAACACCTATCATCATCCATCAACACCCCAAAACCAACCAATTTCACAAGAATCTCAGAGGATCACTAATCTAGAGCTGCTCATGGAAAAGATGATGAAGAACCAAGAATTGACAACAAAGAACCAAGAAGCTTCCATGAAGAACTTAGAAAGGCAAATTGGGCAAATCTCCAAACAAATTTCTGTTAAAAAACCATCAAGTTCACTACCTAGTGACACTATTCCCAACCCAAAGGAAGAATGCAAGGTCGTGCAACTAAGAAGTGGAAAAGTGTTATTGGATGGTAACCAAGGAGCAACCAAGAACAATGACAATGAGCCAACGAAGAATGATGAAGCCACCAACAAGGACATGATAAGCAAGAATGTCCCAAAAAAACTCACAGAAGAAGACAACAAACCACAGAATTTGAAGAAAGGGAAGCAAATCATGGAAGAACCAATTCCAAGACAACATCAAGTGGAGAAGAGCTCAACACCACCACTACCATATCCCCAAAGATTCCACAAAGAGACAAAGGATCAACATTTCCACAAATTTCTTGAAACTTTCAAGAAACTGGAAATCAACATACCTTTAGCTGAGGCATTGGAGCAAATGCCTCTGTATGCCAAGTTCTTGAAAGAGCTCATCAACAAGAAAAGAAG
>NC_029777.3:63269277-63270925 GCF_000817695.3 Arachis duranensis
TTATAGGCAAACTATCCTTGGACAAAGCTCTCTGTGATCTTGGAGCTAGTATCAACTTAATGCCCTTGTCCATGATGAAGAAGCTTGCCATAGAAGAGCTCAAACCCACCAGGATGTCACTAGTCATGGCCGACAGATCAATCAAGACACCAAATGGAATTATGGAAAATTTGCTAGTAAAGGTTGGAGAGTTCATCTTCCCTGCGGACTTTGTAATCCTAGATACCGACGAGGAAGGCAACAATTCAATCATCTTGGGCAGACCATTTCTAGCAACCGCAAGAGCCATTATAGATGTGGAAAAAGGAGAAATGATTTTCAGAGTACACAATGAGCAAATGATCATAAATTTTTTTAAGTCAATGCAACACCCTCCTGAGCAGGAAGATCATTTGAGGGTGGATATGATAGAGAGCCTGGTGGAAGAAATATTAGACATTGATCAGCATGAGCAAGAAAGAGACAATCAAGAAACAATAGAGGAACATGTAGCTGAGACTTCCATAGACAAAGAGGTAGAACCAAGCAAGAAAGAAGAGGTGCCAAAGCAAGAACTGAAGCCATTACCTTCTCATCTCAAATATGCATTTCTTGGCACTTCAGAGAGCCTCCCGGTGATCATCAATTCATCCTTGACAAAGAAAGAAGAAGGAGAACTTCTTGATGTTCTCAGAGCTCACAAGGATGCATTAGGATGGACCATTGATGACCTGAAAGGTATCAGCCCTACAGTCTGCACGCATAAGATTCTTTTGGAGGACAATTCCAAAGCAGTAATTCAACCTCAGAGAAGACTAAATCCTGCAATGAAGGAAGTCGTCCAGAAGGAAGTAATGAAATTATGGAATGCAGGAATCATATATCCTATTCCCGATAGCTCATGGATAAGCCCAGTCCAAGTGGTACCAAAGAAAGGGGGAACGACAGTCATTATTAATGAGAGGAGTGAACTCATTCCCACCAGAACTGTGACAGGGTGGAGGATGTGTATTGATTATAGAAGGTTGAATGATGCCACACGCAAAGATCACTTCCCACTTCCTTTCATTGATCAAATGCTTGAAAGGTTGGCTGGTCATGCTTATTATTGCTTCTTGGATGGCTACTCTAGGTATAATCAGATAGTGGTAGATCCAAAGGACCAAGAAAAGACTTCGTTCACATGCCCAGTTGGAGTTTTTGCCTATAGAAGAATGCCATTCAGATTATGCAATGCCCCAGCCACTTTTTAAAGGTGTATGCTCTCCATCTTCTCAGATATGGTTGAAAAATTTTTAGAGGTTTTCATGGATGACTTCTCTGTTTTTGGTGATAATTTCAATACTTGCCTAAAACATCTAACTCTTGTTTTGAAACGGTGCCAAGAAACTAATTTGGTTTTGAACTAGGAGAAGTGCCATTTCATGGTACCTGAGGGGATTGTTCTTGGTCATAAAGTTTCAAGAAAAAGGATAGAGGTTGACAAGGCAAAAGTGAAAATAATAGAAAAACTCCCTCCACCAACTAATGTGAAATCTGTTAGAAGTTTCTTGGGGCATGCAGGATTTTATAGAAGGTTTATCAAAGATTTTTCTAAAATAGCCAAACCTTTGAGTAACCTTTTAATGATTGATAAACCTTTTGTTTTTGATGAAAATTGCCAGCATGC
>NC_029777.3:63270942-63273179 GCF_000817695.3 Arachis duranensis
ACTGATCATGCTGCTCTCAAGTATTTGATGTCAAAGCAGGATGCTAAACCAAGACTCATCAGGTGGATTCTACTCCTACAAGAATTTGACATTGAGGTGAAGGACAGAAAAGGCACTGAAAATCTAGTTGCTGATCATTTGTCAAGGCTGCCACCAGAAACAATTCAAAAGGCCTCATTACCTGTGAATGAAAGCTTCTCAGATGAACATCTTATGCTGATCCAACAAACACCATGGTTCGCTGATATAGCAAACTACAAAGTAGGGAGAAAGATACCTCAAGAATTCATTAAGCAACAAGTGAAGAAACTAATCAATGAAGCAAAGAAGTTCTTGTGGGATGAACCCTATCTGTTCAGAAGGTGCTCTGATGGAATAATCAGGAGGTGTATTCCTGAGAGTGAAATAAGAAACATATTATGGCATTGCCATGGCTCAGCTTATGGTGGACACTTTGGTCCAGAAAGAACAGCAGCAAAGATATTACAAAGTGGTTTCTATTGGCCAACCATCTTCAAAGATGCCAGGGAGTTTGTCCACCAATGTAATGAATGCTAGAGAGCAGGAGGACTAACAAGAAGGAACGAGATGCCACAGAACTTCATTTTGGAAGTATAATTGTTTGATCTATGGGGCATTGATTTCATGGGACCCTTTCCCCCTTCTTATTCATTTAGATATATCTTGGTAGCAGTGGAGTATGTTTCAAAATGGGTGGAAGCCATAGCCACAACTACCTGTGATGCACAAATTGTCCTTCAATTCCTAAAGAAGCACATCTTTACTAGATATGGAGTGCCCAAGGGTCTCATCAGTGATGGTGGTGGCCATTTTTGTAATAGACAAATGGAGAAACTTCTCCACAAATATGGAGTTATTCATAAGGTAGCCACACCATATCACCCTCAAACTAATGGGCAGGCAGAATTAGCAAACAGGGAACTGAAGAAGATCCTAGAAAAAACAGTCGGTAGCACAAGAAAGGATTGGGCTAGGAAGTTGGAAGATGCACTTTGGGCATACAGAACAGATTTCAAAACTCCTATTGGGAAGTCCCCATTTCAGCTGTTATATGGCAAATCTTGTCATCTTCTTGTAGAGGTTGAGCACAAAGCCTTTTGGGCCACTAAACTTCTAAATTTGGATTCTGAAGCAGCAGGAGAGAAAAGGTTGTTGCAGCTGAATGAGCTAGATGAGTTTAGGCTAGAAGCCTATGAAAATACCAAGATATACAAGGAAAAAACCAAGAGATGGCATGACAGGAAGATTTTGAAGAAAGAATTCAAACCTGGACAAAAAGTACTCCTGTATAACTCACGGCTCAAGATATTCCCTGGCAAGCTTAAGTCTAAGTGGACTGGTCCATACTTGGTAACTAAGGTCTTTCCTTATGGGAGTATTGAATTGCTAGATGAAGCAACAAAGATTATGGGAGTATTGAATTTCTAGATGAAGCAACAAAGATTCGGTTTACAGCAAATGGCCATAGAGCAAAACTGTACCTAGGGGGGCAATGGAACAAATAAAAGGAGGTCCAGAACCTAAATCCCCCTTGAAGCAAAAATAGAAGATGTCAAGCTAGTGACAATAAAAGAGCGCTTGTTGGGAGGCAACTCAACCAGAGGTAGTTTTCTTTCATAGCTTTTTCAATAAAAATGTTGAATAATTGGTATGGATTGCAAGGAGCTAAGTTTGGTGTTGCAAACCAAAACAATTTAAGGGAGAATGAAAGATTCTAAGTTTGGTGTTCCACCAAAAATATAATTTAAAAAAAAAAACACATTCTCACCTCTTGCATGATGCTAGCTCCAAGCAACCAAACATATTATTCAACTGTTTAATTGCTTTCTAGTTTTAATTTCATTAACCTTTAGCAAGGACACAAGGTTTCACATATGGTTAAAATGGTTGCATAAGAGGCAGTGGAAAACAATTAAGTTTGGTGTTCCCACACCAAAATCAATCCAGGAACCACACTCAGTTTATGCATACTAACCATATAATTAAGGGCTTGAGAAGCAAGGCATACTAACCAAGTAATTAAGGGCTTGAGAAACAAGCAACTTTGAGAATTATGCAGGACATGAGTCAACAATTGAAGATATTGTGCATCTTAACTCAAAGAAAACACAATAGAAGGAAGAATTAAAGGGCCGCAACTTCAAAGGTTGTATCTAAACTTGATCCTTGCTGCTGTGAAATGTTTTGAATCTGGAAACCATTGTATGTCTTGCTAA
>NC_029777.3:63274586-63275140 GCF_000817695.3 Arachis duranensis
ACCCTGCCCTCCGCGAGGGCAGGGCAGCATCCTGTGCACCAAGGCACCATTCTGGCGCACCATGGCAAGAAACTGGCAGCATCAGCACGCATCGTGGCACATTTCTGGCGCACCAATTTTTCCTGCCCTGCCCTCCGCGCGGGCAGGGCAGCGTTCTGTGCACCAAGCCGCACCAAGCAAGCACCAACACGCACCAAATCCTGCCCTGCCCTCCACAAGGGCAGGGCAGCCTCCTGGGAGCTATTATTTTTGGGCCGAAAATTCAATTAAAATTCCAATTTAATTTATTTCTTCACCAAATCAAAAGCCCATCCAAATCCCAAAATCCAAGAATAGAAAGTGTATAAATAGGAGCTAGTTTGATGTAATTAGGACCTTTTTGCTTTGCTTTTGAATTTTGCACTTTCTTTAAGCTTTGAATTTTATTTTTGCACTTTGGAACTTCTCTTGGTGACTTCACTGAGATTTCAGAGAATTAGGGAGGAGAATTGATCTCTCTTCTTCCTCGTTCTTGCTTGAGTCTTTTTAATTTCCTTGTTTTGAGTTTTGGGTGT
>NC_029777.3:63275300-63277320 GCF_000817695.3 Arachis duranensis
TCTTGGATCTAGGAAGGTAATTGAGATCTAGGCTCTGCTACCTAGTCTCTTGAACCCTGAGATCCCAATTTACTTTTGGTTCTTCTGTGAACCCTGCTGCACTTTAATTTCATTTTCTGTTTGACTTTCAGTTTATTCCAATTCATCTTCTATTTTTTTATTGTTGCAATTTACGTTCTCTTTGTTTAAATTCTGCAATCCCAATCCTCAAATCCCTTTTACATTCAAGCAATTTACATTCCTTGCCATTTAAGTTACTGCAATTTACATTTCTTGCACTTTAAGTTCCAGTCATTTAATTTCTTGTTCTTTAAGATTCAGTCTATTTTACTTTCCTGTTCTTTAATTTAATGCAAATTCCCCTCTCCCTTTACATTTACTATCATTTACTTCCTGTTAAACACAAATCACTCAACCAATACTTGATTCGCTTGACTAAACCAACCACTAAACTAAAATTGCTCAATCCTTCAATCCCTGTGGGATCGACCTCACTCATGTGAGTTATTATTACTTGATGCGACCCGGTACACTTGCCGGTGAGTTTTGTGTTGGATCGTTTTCCACACATCAACATCCTCCGGTCTAACACAAATTCAAATTATGGCCTCTAACCCAAAGCATAATCAAATCACCACTCAAACCACCATAGACCGAACCAACCAATCACAATTACGAGTAATAAAGTTCAAACACAATCAAGAGCAATTACAGCAAGTATGACAATTAGTAGTTAAACAAAAATATTCACATAGGCAAACCAAATACAAATGTGTACACCCAAACAATGTCACGTAGATGTAAATGATGCATGTATGCCCTATGGCCGATGAGTTTCATCTGTTGGTTATACAGCCAAATCCGACATGTCCGGAGCAAGTAGAATCACTCCACTGCATCTACCCGGACAGGTATATTTGGCAAGTGAAATCACTCTACCGCGGCAAGTGGGATCACTCCGCTGCATTGCAATCACTCTACTACGACAAGTGGAATCACTCCACTACATTGCAATCATATCCAGGAGCAAGTATAATCACTTTACTGCAGCAAGTGGAATCACTCCACTGCATTGCAATCATATCTGGAAGCAAATAGAATCACTCTGCTGTGGCAAGTAGAATCACTCCACTTTACTTCCCAAGCAGATATATCTCAAATCAAAGTTAATTTCATTATCGACTTTCTTATCAATTTCATTTTGAAATTTCCAAAGCATAACTCTCAGATTTGAAATAATTGCATAAAACTCTCTTTCAACTTCATTCTCAAGTTTAATAACTTTCCAAAGATCCAAAAATCATTCTCTCTTTACCAATCAAAATCAAATACTATAAATTCACTAAAACTCCTCCAAATGTAATTCTTTGATCAAACCCAAACCTTAAGTCTCTTCATATTAAATCGAACTCAAAACAATATTGTTTTCTTAAATAAATCAAATCCGAAATGTAACAACCCTGATTTTCGTGTACGCGAGATCTTTTCTAAAGGCACGAAATCCTCCGGAATATCAGTAAAGGGAACACCTCTGTTATATCATCAAGCATCTCAATCCTCCTTATCATTATGTCATCCTTAAGCTAGAACCTCCTCTGAAGCAATCTCGATAATGCAATCGCGAAGAACCTAGTTTTTGAACCGTATCGGTTGGCAGCTTTGATTCTGACTTTTGTAAATAGTCTCTGTTTGACGAACCAGACTCGATTCATGAGAGGAGAGAGATAATAGTATAATATTATCATTATACTATTATCAGAAAATGCTTGAATGATATTATAAGGTTACCTGGTCTGTTTTAGTTAAAAACAGAAAATCGGTTTAACCGGGTTTACGGTTTACTGGTGCAGCTTAGCACCAGCATTCTCTGATGACTTTAGCAATACTAAGGCCTCATTATTCATGTTTTATTCTCATAATAAATATGTTACTAGTGTCATTTATGTTAGTAGCTCAGAAAATAATTTTTAGAGATGTTTTCACAAGTGTTCCGATACATCTAGTTTTAGTAGTTATACAC
>NC_029777.3:63280340-63296925 GCF_000817695.3 Arachis duranensis
GCCAGCTTAGGGACTTCTTGAACAGGTCAGGACCTGGGATGTTGTATGTATATATATGTATATAGTTATTATCTAGCTATATCTAGGGGTGTTCTAACTAAAAGTCTATACTCTAATATATATGTGAATTGATTATGAATAATACTGTTTGTTAATCTAAACGTTTTTTTAAAAAAAAGTACCTCATAAAATAACTATGCTTTTAACAATGAATCAGGCTCATATAATAAATAATAGATAATAATTAGGTAGACAAGTTGGTAGCGCTCAGTTTCTAGTATGATCATGACGTACCAGAAATTGGGTCGTTACAATTTGGTATCAGAGCAGTTCGTTCCCAGTAGAGCCTGGGGAGTGGACTGACTATGCTTCATTGCATACTCTGTTGTGTGTCTCATGCGTATAGGATATCCCAGTGATATATGTTGCATGATTGTTTCTGTGTTTTCATTCTGGGAATGTTCACACTTGACTTGAAGTGTTAAGACTGATCACCTTAATAATGATTGTTTGGTGTGAACGGGACCACGACGGGTTCACAGAGACAAGGCGTACGAGAAGGAATTCCTAATATTAACTACGAGAGGGAACAGGAAACGTTTATGGCTACCATGAACGACGTGGCTGAAGTAGTGCGTGAAGCTGCTGTAGGAGCGGCTAGGGCTGTTGAATGTCTCGGAGTGAGAAATGGGGACGAGAATGGATACGGAGAAGATAATGGAAACGATGAGAACAACTTAGGGCATCCTGAAAGACCTATGACCCTTGTGACCTTTCTGAAGGTTAATCCGCCTAAGTTCAAGGGTACACTCATTGCGACTGACGCTGATAACTGGTTTCGAGGTATTGAACGATCACTGAGAGCGCAGCATGTTCCGGAAGGACAACACGTGGAGTTGCTACTTATATGCTCGAGGGGGAAACTGAGTACTGGTGGCAGGGGATATAGCGACTGCTATAACATAATGAAAATGACATTCCTTAGGATATCTTTAGGGACGAATTTTATAAAAAGTATTTTCCGGGAGCAGCACGAGATGCTAGGAGAAGGAGCAACACGAGATGCTAAGGAGATGGAGCTTATGCAGCTGAGGCAAGGGGATATGACTGTTGCTGAGTATGCTCGTAATTTTGATGATTTGTGTTGTTTCTCTAAGATCTGTCAAGGGGATTCTACTGACCTTGAAGAATGGAAGTGCTTGAAGTTTGAAGGAGGCCTTTGTGTTGATCTGATGAGTTCAATAGTTTTGCTGGAGATACGTAATTTTGCCGAATCAGTCAACAAGAGCAAGTTGGTGGAAGAATGTATTAAGAAAGTGACTGTGGCTAAAGTGAGTCGCCAAGGATTTCCACCAAGGCGTCTTAGCAATCATCAGATAGCTGGGAGAAGGGTGCATTTTAAAGCACGTGGCATACGACAGTGTAAGAACCTACAAGTTGGTAACATTACTGATCGCCGTATGGGTAAGAATGGAGGTAAAGTAAGGCAAGGTAATGGTAAACGAGCCCATTAGGCTTACATAAACACTGCATGTAAGTAATGCGGAAAAGAGCATGATAGTAGGTCTTGCCAGTTTGGATCACCTAACTGCTATGCTTGTAGAGAACTTGGACATATTGCCAAGGATTGTCCAAAGGGATTTACTCGAAATCCAGTTAGCACTCAACAACAAGGACGAGTGTTTGCTATCACTATTGACAATGTTGTGCAATCGAACACCCTCATTCAAGGTCAGGTTATGTCAAGAATCGATTTCTAACTGTACTGTATGATTCGGGTGCATCGCATTCTTTATTTCTCTAATTATTGCTCACGAGTTAGGATTATATTTCTTTAAATTGAATTTTTACTTGATTTTCCATACACCTGCATCCCAAAATGCTTTGACCAGTTTAGTGTGCCTGCAAGTACCGTTCACTATTAGGAACAGAACTTTTATACATGATCTAATCTGTTTGCCTCTATGTGGTTTAGAAGTTATTCGAGGATTAGATTTGTTGTCCAAGTATCATGTTTTCCTTGATTTCCTTGAAAGAACAGTTGTTATTCCGTCTGATAGTTTAGATATTAAACCATTTCTGTCTCATACTTTATATCTGAATTCCGTAAGAGTTACCTTAGGCGGGAGTGATTGTGAGGGGTACGTTCTGTTAGCGGCTAGCTCGAATGATAGTGAATTAAGCTTGGAACGAATCCGAGTGGCGAAGGAATTTCCTGATGTTTTCCCAGACGACATACCTGAATTTCCTCCTCAGACAGTACTGAACTAGTACCTGGAACCGGACCAATTTCCAAAGCACCATACTGGATGTCACACTTGGAACGTGCAGAGTTGAGGAAGCAGTTGGATGAGCTACTTGGAACGAAATTTATTTGTCCCAGTGCATCACCTTGGGGAGCTCCAGTATTGCTAGTAACGAAGAAGGATAGTGGAATGAGACTCTGCATAGATTACCGACAGTTAAATAAAGTCACTATCAAGAACAAGTATCCACTTCTGCGGATAGATGATTTGATGGATCAGTTGAAAGGTGCAACTGTGTTCTCGAAGATTAATTTGTGATCGGGCTATCACCAGATTCGAGTAAAAGAATCAGATATACCGAAGACTGCATTTAGAACTCGATATGGTCACTATGAGTATACGGTTATGTCGTTTGGACTAACTAATGCTCCTGCGATTTTCATGGATTACATGAATCATATTTTTCGCCCGTACCTTGATCGGTTCGTAGTAGTTTTCATAGACGATATTCTCATCTATTCGAAGACAGAAAGAGAGCATGAAGAGTATCTAACGAATGTATTGCAGAATTTGAGGACCTTAAGTTGGCTATGACTGAGACGTCAAGTGGAGTCCATCTGGCCCAATTGCATATAACACCAGATTTTAAGATTAGTATTCAGCAAGCACAAACACAGGATCCAGAAATGGTGAAGATGCTGAGACGGATGAAAGTAGAGGAACCAGAAGCTGAAAAACAAGATCATAGCAAAGTGGGAGAAGAATCCAATTCTCTTTACAATTGATAAGGATAACCAGGATTGGACTTCCTGTTTTCGTACCTTGCGAATAGTTTATTTTATAGTTATTTATTTATTTTATTTCTTCTTATGCAACATACTACTCCCTAATTTCTAAAACCCCTAATTTACAAACTCGTAACCAATAATAAGAACATACCTCCCTGCAATTTCTTGAGAATACGACCCGAGGTTTGAATACTCGGTTATCAATTTTAAGGGGGTTTGTTACTTGTGACAACCAAAACGTTTGTATGAAAGGACTTTTGAAGGTTTAGAAACTATACTTGCAACGAGGATTTATCCGCAAATTTCTAGACCACGCAAAAGTTCTCTCATCAGTGTTCTAACTAAAAGTGTATATTTAAATAAATGCTGTATCACTAAATGTTGTTAACTGCTTGTGATGTATTTATGTGTGGTTGTTTATAACTATTTTATCTATTATCAGTTGTGAATTGATAAAGAATGATTTTGTCTATTAATCGCAAATTGACTATGTTTTTAACAACGAATCAGGCTCATATGATAAATAATAGATAATAATCAGGAAGATAAATTGGTAGCACTCAACTTTCGGTATGATCTAGACATATTGAAAATTGGGTCGTTACAATTTGGTATCAGAGCAGTTCATTCCTAGTAGAGCCTGGGGAGTGGACTGACTATGCTTCACTGCATACTTTATTGTGTGTCTCATGCTGTTAGGGTATCTTTAAGATACATTTGGCATGAATGTCAATGAGCGCTCATTTTGGAAATGTTCATGCCTTACTTAAAATATTAAGACTGATCACCTTAATGTTGATTGTTTGGTACGGATAAGACCTCAATGACTGTGAATAGGCATGGTTAAATCGAGCTCCAAACGATGAATCTACGTGAGCTACAACTATCTTCATAGATGTTATGTTCTTCATGGCTATGGCTGTGTGCGATTGGGATGCTGTTAGGAACGGACCGATCTCTTCGTTAGGATGGCTTAAAGGAAATAGATCGCTTAAAGATGGATTCTTGCACGTGGATGAAATTTTGAGGGAAAAATTTTCTTTTAGGCGGGTAGAATGTAACAACCCCGTTTTTTGAGTACGCGAGATATTTTTTGAAGGCACGGATTTCTCCGAAGGATCAGTAAAGGAAACACCTCTGCTGTATCATCAAGCATATCAATCCTCATTATCATTATGTCATCTTTAAGCTAGGACTTCTTTTGGGGCAAGCTCGATAACGCAATCACGAAAAACCTAGTTTTTGAACCGTATCAGTTAGGAGTTTTGATTCTTATTTCCGTAAATAGTCTCAGTTTAAAGAACTGGACTCAATTCATGAGAGAAGAGGGATAATAGGAAAATATTATCATTATATTAGTATTAGAAGCTTCTTGAATAATATTATAAGGTTACCTGGTCAGTTTTAGATAAAAACAGAAAATCAGTTTAACTGGGTTTAGGGTTTACTGGTGCAGCTCACTCCCTGATGACTTTAGCAATGCTAAGGCCTCATAATACATGTTTTATTCTCACAATAAATATGTTACTAGTGTCATTTATGCTAGTAGCTCAGAAAATAATTTTTAGAGATGTTTTTGCAAGTGTTCCGATACATCTAGTTTTAGTAGTTATACACCTGAGATATTTTAATATTATTTTAATCCACCTCCAAGCCAACCAATCACCACTCACCTTACACCCCCAAAACTTCCAAGGCTGTCTCATTTATTCATTTTGGTCGAAAATAACAAGAGATAAAAGAGAGAAACTTTCATGAACACGTAATCTTCAAAGCTTGATTTCTTCTAAATTAAAACTCAAATCAAAATTCCGATTTCACCAAAATGATCCTCTCTTCTTCCTCTACATAACCATGTAACTTATCAAGGCTAGAAATAAGGTGAGATGACTGTTCCTTTCCCCTTTCAATTCGGTTTTCAAGGAAACATGCTTAAACATGTGTTTTCTTGATGTTCTTCCTTAGAAATCATGCTTAACTTGACTTAAGGGCCAAGAAATGTTAATTTCCAGAAAGTCTAAGGTGAGATATCCCTTCCTAACTTGCTGAGAGAGATTTGTTCAGTTGAGAGTTTGTGGATTTAAAGTTGTTCTTGATATGATTTAGGAGGAAAAAGTGCTTTAAGAACACTTCAAAGAGTAACCGGATTTGGAGCAGCAAATCAAGGTAGGGTTTGACGAATTTAATCTTGATTGATTGTGTTTGAGTTGTGTGATTATGATATGGTTTGTCTGTGCTTGAAGTTGATTGTTTGTATGAGTAATTCTTGTTGAAATTTTGGTGAAATTTTGATGAAATTTGATGAAATTCAAGATTTAAAGTTCATGTTCTTGGGGCAGCTGGAAAAATGAAACCCTAGGCTTAAATTGAGGTTCAATTATGTTAAAATCATGTAGAAAATATGGGGTTTTAATGGCTGCTAATTTATTATGAATTATGGTAAAAATCGGTAGCTGAAAAGATTGAAAAACGGGTAAAAATAGAAAAATAATCTGAAGAATTTACGAAGAACATGAAGAACACTTTGAGTGTGATGAAGAACAATGAAGAACAGGTTTTAGATCTTAGAAAGGGCAAGGAAGTAATTATTTTTGTGTTTGAGGGGTTATTTGGTAATTTCTGAAAGTTAGGGTGGTTAAAGTAGAGATATTAAAAGTTACGGGTGGTAAAAAATGAATTTTAAAGGTTAAAAGTTAAAGTGGAGTAATTTTCAAAAATTTAATGATAAAATAATAATTAAGAAAAAACTATTAAATAATAATATTTAATTAAAAATAATATTTTAATAAAAATAATAAAATAATGTGGAACAGGCAGTTTTCTGTAAAAGCTTTAGAAAGACAACTTTAAGTGCAGAATCTCATAGTTACCTTCATAAAACACTTAGGGAGTGGTAAGAACATATTAGTGAGGCAAAGATAAAAGAAAGATAAAAAGTTGAAGAAAAGATAGAAATCGAAGAAAAAGTCTGTAAAGTTTTAATAACAGAAGAACAGACAGAGACTAGCGAACGAACTAGGGCAACATAGTTAGTCCTCGAGTTGCGACTAGGGTTAGGTATTATATGGAAAGTTAAACTGTTTCAGTATAGACTTAATGAACCTATACTTGGAACAGGCATACTATTCATACCGAGATTTACATAATATTAAATACATATGTTAAGCAGAGAAAAGAGTAATCAGAGTAGAATAAAGTAACACAGAGAACATAGTAACCAGAACAGAGTAAAGAGATACGAAGGGAAAAGATTAATATGATAAAGAAAAATGATTTGAGCCAAGCTTTTGTACAAGTGAAAGATGTAAAGGTTGTATAGTATGGTTGAACAAAGAAAGAGAGAGATATTGTATAAGAACATGTAATTAGAGATGAATAACGAGAATGATAACTTATGATGACAATTACACTGATTCTGTTGAGGAAAAGTATTCAGTTTATGAAATTGTTGGCAAGGACGTGGGTTTTGTCCCGCTTGCATATTTATGATTATAAAAGAGAATAAAAAGCAGAGGACCTGTTGAAAGGTCATTGTTGCTTGAGGCAACCCAAGAGATATTTAGTTGTTGCTTGAGGCAACCCAAGAGATGTGTTTATTCATTTGTTGCGTTATGGCAACTCTTGAGATATTTGTGTGATGATCTGCTGCATGAAGGCAGTCAGATAGATGGTGGTGCGACCACTGAGAACGCTTTCCTGCGGTACAGATCCATATTTTATTTCTGTAAGGCAGAGGGGTTATTTCCTGCTACAGAAGTACCGTGACCACCTGTTCCATTTCTGTAGTGGCAGAGGGGTTATTTCCTGTATACAGAAGGTGTGTCGGCATACAACCCTGCAGTGGCAGATGTGTTATTTCCTGCGTGCAGTGGACCCTGTGGTGGCAGAGGGGTTATTTCCTGTACACAGGGGTATAGCCAACAGGAAAGCCATATCCGGCTAGTAATGCTGGGTTACGTCGGGAGCGGGTAGAAACTGACAGATGAGCTCATTACCTGCACTAGGGCTAGACATGCATCATACTTGGTTGCGCATTTCCTTTGTTATGTTTGTGGTATGAATGTATGATTTCCTTGTTTGTATTCCATTCTCTGCGCTTGTGATATTTTCTTGTATTCTTCTGTTTGTGTTCTGCTATCTGTTTTCTCTATCTTCTCTACTTATCTGTGCTTTCTAATTACTGCTTCTTTGTATTCTGCTAATAGTCTGCTAAACAACATAGAATTAATGAACGTAACTAATAACCCCGACCCTACTAAGAAGTCCCCAGTTCTTACCCCTTCTCTCTCCCTTCCCCTTCAGATGGAAGTAAGAGTACCTTACCGTAGTTCGTTGATGATGGTTCTGCGAAGAGGATCCTGCTCTAGATAGTCTTCTGAGTCTAGGGTGAATATCGTTCTCTGATTATACGTATATACTGTGAGACCAGCCAACGTCTGCACCCCGTTCGAATGCGCACTTTAACCTAAATCCTGTGTACAAGATTCCTATTGTGTGGCTACTTCATGAGGTACCAGAGAGGCATCTTGTGGAAAAGTCTGATCGTGCAGAGGAGTAGCAGATGATGTTCTATCTTCTGATGATGTTTCACCTTACTTGAGTTTTGAAGACTTAGACCGTACTTTCCCTCGCTTTAGTAACTTAGAGGGACTAGGTGAGTATAGAGTCTATGCTAGCCTAGGTGCCAGCTTAGGGACCTCTTGAACAGGTCAGGACCTGGGATGTTGTATGTATGTATATGTATATAGTTATTATCTAGCTATATCTAGGGGTGTTCTAACTAAAAGTCTATTCTTAAACAAAGGCTGGATCACTGAATGTTGTTAACTGCTTGTGATGTATTTATGTGTGGTTGTTTATAACTGTTTTATCTGTTATTACTTGTGAATTGATTATGAGTGATTCCGTCTATTAACCCAAATGTTTTCAAAAAAAAAATATATATACCTCGCAATTTAACTACGCTTTTAACAACGAATCAGGCTCATATGATAAATAATAGATAATAATTAGGAGGACAAATTGGTAGCGCTCAGTTTCCGGTATGATCTAGACATATTGAAAATTGGGTCGTTACACGAAACGTAATTCTTTCCTTAATAAATCGAACTCAAAACATAATACTTTTCTTAATAAATAAAACTCAAAACATAATTCCTTTCTCGATAATTCAAACTCAAAGCATAATTCATTCTTTTCTTAATAATTCAAAATTAAATAATATAATTCTTGATTCCAAATTTTTCTAAATAACAGTTCAAACAAAGTCTCTGATTTTTATAAAGATCTCGATAGCACATCTCCTAAAATTCGCACTTTGCCACCCTTCTCAGGTCCCAACCAAATCATTTCTCAAACTCTTTTCAAATTATTTCCAAAATCAGACTAATTCCAATATCTCAAAGTATTTCCAATTCTCAAAATCATTTCAAATAAATAAAACAAAACCAATTCCAATATCTCAAATCATTCTATCATAATCTAGAAACTAATTTCAAGAAACTAGTCCAACAACGACTACTCAACAACTAAATCAACAAATCAGAATAACCAGCCTTCTTAATAATTCAATAAATCAATCAGATAAATATTCACATCCATCTGAAATAGTTCATTTCAATCCATAAGACTCACGTAATCATCAAAATATATTTTTCGCATTAATATCGACTTGTAATAATTCATGAAAGTAAAATAACTTTAAGAAAAGCGCACCTACCTCGATTGTGACTTAACTACAAGACAAACTCTGTTTTCTCTCGTCCTGCAATAGCGGCAGCCACAACTACAACTCCAAACTACTTCCGCAAAAATAACCGCAACTCTAAACGCGACATGCAATAATCGGAACCTAACATTATAGCAATAATGTCGTAAAAACCTCAGAAACATACAACTGAATAGTGACTAAAAGGGTTTTCGGAGAAAAATCTTATTGCAAAAGAACCATGAACAAAGCAGCGGTAGCCAGTGGCAAAGCCACATAGTGGCAAAGGGGGCAATAGCCACCTAATTTTAACTTTTTACACGTAAATTATATGTACATTTTAGTTTAGCCCCCCTTAAAATTTTATTTTAGTTTCTTTTATTGTGTAAATATTTTTGGTCCTACTTCTAATATTTCATCTAGCTTCGCCCTTGGCAGTAGCTCCGACGGTAACTTTTGGTGGCGAGACTTACAGTGAGGAGCTCCGGCAGTGGTGGAAACCCTGTCTCCAGCGTCACTCTTGCTTGCTCTTCCCTTTTCTGGCGACAGTGATGGCCTCCAACAACAGCAGTGGTGGAAAATCGACGGTGATGGAGGCACAACAGTAACGGGCACAATCCTCCTCTGCGACACTCTCTTTCCTTGCACACTCTTGCTCGACGATGCTGGGTGACACGACTCTGACGACGACGACGCGGACCTCTACGATGACAATGACAGAACAAGATGCAAACAACTTTTTCTCCTCTCTCGTGCAACACTCTCTTCTGTTTCTCTCTCTCTCTCTCTCTATCTCCCTCTAGTTCGTGCGAAGACGGGCATCAGCAGGATGCGGTGGCAAGCTTGTAACACCTCATTACCCAAAACCTTACCTTTAGCCGTAAATCAAGGATAACAAAGTACAACAATAGTTCTAAAGCTTATAATATATAATATATATCCAATAATTTATATTACTAGAAGCCCGATGAAGGAGTATAGCTCAAAGTCGCATAAAATAGAATTACAAAATGCTAAGCGTTCACACAAGATAACTAAACGCGTAGGTACGAACAGTAGAACAAAACATAATACATATAAACCTTGTAGATAGCTCCAGGATACACAAGGTAATAATTAAAATAAACAAGATATATATACAAATATGATATGCAAAAAGAGGACTAGTCACCGCCAGTGAAGTTTAGATCGGCTAGTCAAACTGAATACAATAGAGTTTGAAGTTTAAAATAGCAATAACCTATCTCTCAAAGTTTTCTGAAATAAAGCCTCTCAGCAACAAAGTTAAAGATACGAAAAGGTGAAAGAATACTTGATAAGAGAGAATCACGATAGTTCGGAAATTTAGCCAAACAATTTCTTTGTTGGTAGCATAGTCCAAACCAACAAATAATAATCTTCCCAATCAAAGTTTACAATTTCTAAAATAAACCGAGAGTAATTAAGCCTCGGGTCATCTTTCCTAGGAACTAATGCCAACAAGTGCACACAATTTTGGTTGTGAGAAGCAAAAGGGGTTTTCAATGATTGAAGTAAACAAATAAAGAGATAAAAGAACGATTCAAAATTGCAATTTATAAACTAACAAAAGAATAAAAGAACTATGTATGTAGTATAAACAAGTAATGCTATAAAGTGATGAAAATGTGGTTCAAAACATAAATGAAACCTTGACTTGGGATGAGTTATGAAATCCCTTCCTTGCCATAACAACAACTATGATATTTATGATGGATTAATCTCACTAAGTCAACCCTTAACATCGAAGGATAAGTCAAGTAAGCATAATTGTTATTAATCCACAAATCCTAACTAACTTACTAATTACCTTAGTAAGAAGCTAGCGTTAGTGGAAACAATAACAACTAACAACCCAAGAATTATCACTAAATGTTGGACATTATGGCTCTAGTAATCCATATACTCATTTTCCCTAAGCCAAGGGGTGAAAATTTACCCCATAATCATAATAGGCATTTCATCAAACACATAGTGGGCATAATCATAAAACATGGCAAAATTGGAAAAATGATGATAACTATTAACCACTAATGATCAAAATCAAAAAAGGCAATCCAACAAACATAAAATAAGCATCAAACATCAAATTCATTAACAAGAACTCAAAATTGCAAAACTATGTATATATTGATAAAAGAAATGAAAACATAAGAAAGTGTAGAACAAGTGTAGTAATTAAAAGAGAAATTAAAGAAATACTTACAATGAAATTGCTATAATCCCAAATCAGAACTTGAAGTATAAAATGCTACAAACCCTAATTAAGATCCCTAATTAAAGTTGAGAGAAAAACCTAACCTAAAAACTACCTTAAAACTATCCTACTATGTGTGTTTTTCTAATCTAAGTGAGCTCTCTTTGTTATATGTTGTTGCTCTTTCATATAGCCTTTGATTTCAGCATCCAAGCCTTCAGAAATGGGCCAAAAGAGCCCCAAAATCACGAGCCACGTGATTTTTTAATGAAGTCACGCGCTGGTACTTGTGCATACACACATGTCTGTGCGTACGCACACTTGCTGAAATTTCCTCTTATGCGTACGCATAGAGCACTGTGCGTACGCACACATGACTGTGTGCTTCTCCTTTGTTTTCTTCATAGTTTCTCCTAATTCCATGCTTCTCTTCCACTCTCATCAAGCCATTCCAACCTATTATACCTGAAATCACTCATTAAAACCATCAAGGCATAGAATGGAATGAAAATGGAATAAAATTAATCAAATTATGCACAAAATAGCATGTTTTCACAATTAGGCTCAATTTAGAGAGAAAACACAAAAGTATGTTATTTAAGTGAATAAATGTGGGTTTATATGATGAAATCCACTCAAATCAAACCAAAATATATCGTCAAATATAGATTCATCAATTCTCCCACACTTAAACAATAGCATGTCCTCATGCTAATCACATTCAAAGGAGAAGGATAAAAGGGCAATCAACTTATTCAAGGCAACTACTTATATGCATGCAACTGTGCTAAATGCTATCTATCTATATCTATACTATGAGTCCTATTGAGTTTGGCAAAAATAAACAAGAGATTCCAATCAATCAAAAATAAAACCTTAGGGCTAAGGTAAGAAAATATAGCAATATGACCAATGTCCAAAGAATTGAATTGAGATTTTCAAAACTAACAAACAAACAACTTGCAAGAAGATACAATATAAGGCACAAGAACACAGAATTGAGCGATCGAACCCCTCACCAGATGTGTATTCACTCTATTTGCTCAGTGTTTAGGGCTTAATCACTCAGTTCTCCTTTAAATCATATTTCTCAAAGATTTGCAAGTCATCTAACAATCAACTAATATTTGATGTATGAAAACAAATATCATGAGGTCTTTGGAGGGTTGTAATGGGGCTAGGGTCAAGGTAGGATAAATATGGTTAAGTGGACTTAGTGAATTAGATCTTTGATTAGCTCAAGTGTCCACCTAATCCTATACCATCCTATATACACATAACAAAACATCCTAACTACCCATTTATCTCCTATCTCATATTTACTCGTGCATTTCCTTTCCAAAATACATACATATGCATCCTTTATTTAGCTTTTTATTTCATATGCTATTATGTACAAGATTTTCTTCTTTCTTTTTTTTTTGCAAGATCAAAATTTTCTTGTTTTTGTCAACAACAAGAGATGCATATGTCTTGAACAATGAATGCATGAGTACTACCCTATTTTCCAAATTTTCTCAATTAATACCCCATGTAACTTCATCACCAATGTTTCTAATTAATTTTTCCCCACACTTGAGTAACACACACTACTCCACCCAAGCTAATCAAAGAGGAATCCAAGGACATCAATGGTTTTTCACTTTAGGGAGATAATGTGCTCAAAATCATAACAAAAGGGGATTTAAAGTCTCAAAAGGAGTTACAAAGGTGAATGGAAGGGTTGGCCATATAGGTTAGTGAGTTTAATATAAAAAATTGCCTCAATCATACTAAATGCATCCAAACAATAAATATAGGACATATAGATTCATGCAAATTTAAGATCACAATAAAAAAGGAGTATAATCACACAAGAACAAACTTTATGGTTGGAAACGTGCAACCATCAATTAGAGCTCAAATCTCACAAGGTATGTTGTTCTAGCTCTTTTACTATGTTCTATGAAAAAGGATGCTTCAAGCAAGTTGAAAAACAATTTTTCAATTCAATCAATGGCACACCCTAAGAAAGATTTCAAGAAAGAATCTTGTTGTTTTACCAAACTTATTCACTCTATCATGCAAACATGCAAGTATTTACTACAATAAACTCTAAGAAAGCTATGATATATATAAAAGTAAACTAAGTAAAGTGCAATGTAATGAAATAAGAAACAAATATTCACAAAAACATAGCTATCGAAACAAGAAAATGATGCAAAGTGTTTAGGAAGAGAAAATTTATGCCCCGAAAATTGCGGATCCTCCCCCACACTTAAACGTTGCACGGTCCTCTGTGCATGCACTCAATCAGGGGGTGAAGAACTATGAGGCTCCACTTTAGCTGGTGGGCACCAGGGGCTCCGGGTTGCTGTATAAACAAATAAACAACAATTAAGGAAGATTTCATATGAGTGTGGTATGATAGAAGACAATGTGTGTATTCTAATTGTGTGCACGGTTTAGAACACAGACATTGGCTGGGTAAAAACAGGAATCACACAAGCAAAAGAAATAGCTTGCGTTCCTCAATTAAGTAGTCTAGGTTGCAAGTAAAGAATAGGCAAAACTTAAGGCACAAGCAACCTTAGGTAACCACAAAAGCGAATTGAGTATTTGATATTGGATATTAAAATTATGCAACTGAAAGTGCAAAATTGGTATAGAATAGCACAATAAACAATAACCAATCCAATAATGAACAGAAAACTCCTTATTCATCATGAAACATAATGAAAAAGCCACATGGTAAAGGTACTTGCTGCAAAAAGTGATGAGATTGATAGGAATCAAGTTGAGTCACTCAAACAAATGTAAAGCATTAACAAGGAACAAGTACCGGTCATGTGATGAATTTAATATGAAAAATTATGATGAACAAGTAATTTCAACTCAAATCACTTAATTCAATGCACTTACATAATTTGTCCTAGTGGTACAATCAAAACATGAGTATTCAAACCCACTAGGTATTAGTAAATTAAGGCAAAATATAAGTGCATTGTTGTAAAATTCAAGCAGGAAGCAACCCAATCAACATCAAGCAAACACTTGAAACTTATTCAATTAACAAGAAACTAGACCAAATATAATATAATTACTAAAATAAAAATGAAATGCAAACAAAACTAACAAGAATAAGTAGAAAATAAGGTAAAAGCAAGAGAAGAGAGGGGTGGAGGGAGTGGAAGTGTGTTAGGGCTCAAAGAAAAGTGCAATAAAAATGTTGCCCAAAACCGCACTTGTGCGTATGCACAAGTATGTGTGCGCACGCACACGAGGTCAAAAAGGGGAGGTGTGTGCTCGCACAAGGTGTTCGAACGCTCTGGACAGAAAGGGAATCAAGAAGTGTGCATACGCACAAGCTTGTGCGTCTTGTGCGTACGCACATGACACTTTTCTTTTTTTTTTTTGCAAAGGATCAAATGTGTGTTGTATGTGTGCACGCACAGTGGGAGTGTAAGCTGGTTTGTGTATGCACAGAAGGGTGCGTATGCATAAGGTGCACGAAAAAAATGGTTGTGTGCGTACGCACAATTGCGTGCGTGTGCACAAAGCGCAAAACACAGGGGAACGCACGCGCACAGAGCGTGCGAGTGCTCCCAACAGAGGGCATATAGGCTAGTGTGCGTATGCATAGGTGGGTGCATATGCACAGAACGCGATTTTTACTGATTGCGTGCTGGTGCACGAAATTGTGATCTCAATCGCTCTAACAACTTGGTACGCACAATTGTAATCTCAATTCTTTTTCACAACTTTGCACAACTAACCAGCAAGTGCACTGGGTCGTCCAAGTAATAAACCTTATGTGAGTAAGGGTCAATCCCATGGAGATTGTCGGCTTGAAGCAAGCTATGGTCATATTGTAAATCTCAGTCAGGCGGATTCAAATGGTTATGGAGTTTTGATAATTAAAAGAAAATAAAACATAAAATAAAGATAGAGATACTTATGTAATTCATTGGTGGGAATTTCAGATAAGCGTATGGAGATGCGTTGTTCCTTCTGAATCTCTGCTTTCATATTGCCTTCATCCAATCCTTCATACTCCTTTTTATGGCAAGCTGTATGTTGGGTGTCACCGTTGTCAATGGCTACCTCCCATCCTCTCAGTGAAAATGGTCCTCTACGGTTTCTGTACGGGTAATCAACTGTCGGATTTCTCGTCTCGGAAGAAGAATACCATGCACAGATATCGTATGTCTAATCAGATGTTGGTTCTTGATCGTGTAGGAATAGGATTTACTATCCTTTTGCGTCTGTCACCATGCCCTACAGTTGCGAGTTTGAAGCTCGTCAAAGTCATCCCATCCCAGATCCTACTCGGAATACCACAGACAGACTTTTCAGATCTCAAGAATGCTGCCAATTGATTCTAGCTTATACCAGGGAGATTCTAATCTCGGATTTAAATGCCCCATTGTCAGAAGGGAGTCAATGTGAATCATTGATTAGAAACCCAAGAGATATACATTCAAGCTTGTTTTCATGTAGAACGAAAGTCGTTGTCAATCACACGTTCATGAGTCAGAATGGTGATGAGTGTCACATAATCATCACATTCATCATGTTCTTGTGTGCAAATGAATATCTTAGAATAAGAATAATCATGAATTGAATAGAAGAACAATAGTACTTTGCATTAATACTCGAGGAACAGCAGAGCTCCACACCTTAATCTATAATGTGTAGAAACTCTACCGTTGAAAATATATAAGTGAAAATAGGGTAGACATGGCCAAATGGCCAGCCCCCATAAAAGTATAAGATAGCATAAAACTGATCAAAGATGTCTAATACAATAGTAAAAGTTTCTATTTATATCAGACTAGTTACTAGGGTTACAGAAATAAGTAAATGATGTAGAAATCTACTTCCGGGCCCACTTGGTGTGTGCTTGGGCTGAGCATTGACGCTTTCACGTGTAGAGATCTTCCTTGGAGTTAAACGCCAGTTTGTAACTTGTTTCTGGCATTTGACTCTAGCTTGCAACTTGTTTCTGGCGTTTAACGCCATAATAGGGTAGAAAGCTGGCGTTGAATGCCAGTTTGCGTTGTCTAAACTCGAGCAAAGTATGAACTATTATATATTGCTGGAAAGCCCTGGATGTCTACTTTCTAACGCAATTGACAGCGCATCATTTGGGTTTTTGTAGCTCTAAAGAATCTATTTCGAGTGCAGGGAGGTCAGAATCCAACAGCATCAGCAGTCTTTTGTTAGCCTCTAAATCAGATTTTTGCTCAGGTCCCTCAATTTCAGCCAGAAAACACCTGAAATCACAGAAAAATACACAAACTCATAGTAAAGTCCAGAAATGTGAATTTTTCTTAAAAACTAATAAAAATATACTAAAAACTAACTAAATCATACTAAAAACTATATGAAAACAATGCCAAAAAGTGTATAAATTATCCCCTCATCACAACACCAAACTTAAATTGTTGCTTGTCTCCAAGCAACTGAAAACAAAACAGGATAAAAAGAAGAGAATATACAATTAATCTCACAAGATCAATGAAACTTAGTCTCAATTAGATGAGCGGGGCTAGTAGCTTATTGCTTCTGAACAGTTTTGGCATCTCACTTTATCCTTTGAAATTTAGAATGATTGGCATCTATAGGAACTCAGAATTTTGGATAGTGT
>NC_029777.3:63296989-63298015 GCF_000817695.3 Arachis duranensis
CTTTATTTTCCAGTATTACCATTGGATACATAAATGCCACAGACACATAACTGGGTGAACCTTTTCAGATTGTGACTTAGCTTTGATAAAGTCCCCAGTTAGAGGTGTCCAGAGTTCTTAAGCACACTCTTTTTGCTTTGGATTACGACTTTAACCACTCAGTCTCAAGCTTTTCACTTGGACCTTCATGACACAAGCACATGGTTAGGGACAACTTGATTTAGCCGCTTAGGCCTGGATTTTATTTCCTTGGGCCCTCCTATCCACTGATGCTCAAAGCCTTGGATCCTTGATGCTACAATTTTAGGAAATTGCACGATCGGCAAAAATTCCTTCCGGCAAGTGCACCGGTTATCGTCAAGTAAAAACTCACAATAGAGTGAGGTCGAATCCCACAAGGATTGGTTGAGTGAGAAATTCGGATTAGAAGTGTGTTCTAGTTGAGCGGAATCAAGATTTAGATGAGAATTGCGGAATGTTAAATTGCATGAATTAAAGAGCGAGAAGCTAAATTGATGAAATTAAAAAGGGATCGGGGTGATTGCATGAATTTAATTGCAGAATGTAAAGAGAAAGTGGTAGATCAGAAATGGGGAATTCATTGGGTTTCAGGAGATATTGAGATCTCCGAATCAAAACATTTTTATCCCTTCCTCAACCAATGCGTTCATTGACAAATCCCTTGGCTCACCAATTCTCTCTAAAAACAAACAAATTCCCAATCCCTTGGTTTAAATGTTCATAAGAAGAGATGACGCTCGATCACTGATTATACCACACAGTTTCATGAACCACAATTTGGTAGGATTACATGTCACAATATCCATCCAAACCCCAATCCAATTCACAAAAGTTCCCTAACAACTTAAATTCTATCCTATTTATACACTTTCTAAATTGAGCTTCTGTTGTGTTTCTTGGGCTTTGAGGCCTTTCCCTGATTTTCTTTTGCTTTGGGTTTATGATCCATAATCCTGATGAGGCTGCTGATCCAATTCTGTAACATTTATTGAGCCAACTTAGTGA
>NC_029777.3:63299423-63300238 GCF_000817695.3 Arachis duranensis
GATCCTATTAATAGTAAACTAGTAGCCTATGGTTTACAGAAATGAGTAAATGACATAAAAATCCACTTCCGGGCCCACTTGGTGTGTGCTTGGGTTGAGCAATGAAGCATTTTCGTGTAGAGACCTTTTCTGGGGTTAAACGCCATCTCTTAATCCAGTTTGGGCGTTTAACTCCAAGTTTCATGCCAGTTCCAGCGTTTAACGCTAGAATTTCTGAGGGTGACTTTGAGTGCCGGTTTGGGCCATCAAATCTTGGGCAAAGTATAGACTATCATATATTGCTGGAAAGCCCAGGATGTCTACTTTCCAACGCCGTTGAGAGCGCGCCAATTGGGCTTCTGTAGCTCTAGAAAATCCACTTCGAGTGCAGGGAGGTCAGAATCCAACAGCATCAACAGTCCTTTTTGGTCTCGGAATCAGATTTTTGCTCAGGACCCTCAATTTCAGCCAGAAAATACCTGAAATCACAGAAAAACACACAAACTCATAGTAAAGTCTAGAAAAGTGAATTTTAACTAAAAACTAATAAAAATATACTAAAAAATAACTAAATCATACTAAAAACATACTAAAAACAATGCCAAAAAGCATACAAATTATCCGCTCATCAAAGAGCAATACTCCAGATGACGCGACTGCGTGACCCACGCGAACGCATGACGTGCGCGATCTTCAGAATTTGCAGAAGTCGGCTGATGAGCGGATAATTTGTACGCTTTTTGGCATTGTTTTTAGTATGTTTTTAGTATGATCTAGTTAGTTTTTAGTATATTTTTATTAGTTTTTAGTTAAAATTCACTTTTCTGGACTTTACT
>NC_029777.3:63300302-63301401 GCF_000817695.3 Arachis duranensis
GAACTCAGAACTCAGATAGTGTTATTGATTCTCTTAGTTGAGCATAATGATTCTTGAACATAGCTTGTGTATGAGTCTTGGCTGTGTGGCCCAAAGCACTCTGTCTTCCAGTATTACCACCGGATACATACATGCCACAGACACATAATTGGGTGAACCTTTTCAGATTGTGACCCAGCTTTGCTAGAGTCCCCAATTAGAGGTGTCCAGGGTTCTTAAGCACACTCTTTTTGCCTTGGATCACAACTTTATTTCTTTCTTTTTCTTTTTCTTTTCTTCTTCTCTCTCTTTTTTTTTCGAATTTTTTTTTGTATCCACTGCTTTTTCTTGCTTCAAGAATCAATCTAGTAATTTTTAGATCCTCAATAACAGTTCTCTTTTTCCTCATTCTTTCAAGAGCCAACAATTTTTAACATTCTCAAAACAACAAATTCAAAAGACATATGCACTGTTCAAGCATTCATTCAGAAAGCAAAAAGTATTGTCACCACATCAAACTAATTCAACTGGTTTCAGAGATAAATTCGAAATCGTGTACTTCTTGTTCTTTTGTGATTAAAGCATTTTTCATTTAAGAGAGGTGATGGATTCATAGGACATTCATATCTTTAAGGCATAAAATTTCAATTTTATTAATTATGAATTAAGAACAAGACTCAAAAATAGATATAAGACTAAAAAAAATAAAAATAGAAAACAAAACAAAAGAAAAGGAAAACGCAAAAACATAGGCTCCTAATGATAGAGATTTTCACAGAGTTAGGACTCAACAACCTTGATTTTGAGAAGTGGATGCTCCCTCAGCTTGAGAGGAGAGCTTTTGGCGTTTCAACTCTTGGAGTTCACGCCCGTGCTTCTCTTGTTCCTTCAGCAATTTGCAGAGCATGCAGTTCTGATTCTGCTGTTCTTCCTTCAGTTGCTCCATAGTCTCTTGCAACTTGTTGATAGATGCTTCTAGGCTGGCCCAGTAGCCAATTTCAAGGAATTCAGGGAGGAACTCCTGCGCCCTCCTTTTGATAGAGTTGTCTTGCATTTGTCCTTCCATTGACTTCTTGGTGATTGGATGTTCAATGGGTATGAATTCATCTACTCCCATCTT
>NC_029777.3:63301807-63302941 GCF_000817695.3 Arachis duranensis
GAGTAGAATTCCTGAACCATGTTCCTTCCAACCTTTATTTCAGGATTGGTCAGAACTTCCCATCCTCTGTTTCGAATTTGCTCTTGGATCCCCGGATATTCATCTTCTTTCAGATCAAATTTAACTTCCGGGATCACTGACCTCAGACCCATTATTTTGTGATAATGGTCTTCATGTTCTTTGGTTAAGAACTTCTCTTGATTCCAAAGATTCTTTGGATTATTCTCTTTCTTTCCTCTTAAATTGGTTTGTTTTCCTTTAGGAGCCATGATCTTGATGAATCTTGGCTTAGTGATCACGGAAAAGCACACCAAACTTAGAGGTTTGCTTGTCCTCAAGCAAAAGAAAGGAAAGAAGAGAGAGAGAGGAAGAGGAAATTCGAATGGTGTGGGGAATGAGGGGTGGCAAACGTTTATTTATAGAGTGGGGGGAGAGATTTTCGAAAAAAAAGAAAAATTTGAAAGGAGAATTGAGGAGATATGGAAGGAAATTGAAAGAAGGGTGAGTTTTTGAACAAAATTTGGGAATGATTTGAAGAATGATTTTAAATTTTTGAAAATTTGAAAGTGAATGATGAGAGATTGAAATGTATTTTTGTGAAAAAATATGGGTAAGGAAAGGAAAGTTTGAAAAAATCTGAGTTGAAAACAAAATTGTGGTCCCCCCCACCTTACTGGCGTTAAACGCCCAGAATGGCACCCATTCTGGCGTTTAACGCCCATTTGGTGCCCCTTTTGGGCGTTTAACGCCCAGCCAGGTGCCCTGGCTGGCGTTAAACGCCAGAAATCCTTCCTCACTGGGCGTTTTTCTGAACGCCCAGGATGCTGCACACCTGGCGTTAAACGCCCAGAATGGTGCCCTTTCTGGCGTTTAACGCCCAAAATGCCCCTTACTGGCATTTTTTCGCCAGTAAGCTCTTTTTCTCTGCTTTTTGAGCTGAATCCTTCTATAACTCTATGAATTCCTTCATTTTTGATACTTGCCTCTGTAAGAACAATTCATACAACCTACTAATGACTGGGTTGCCTCCCAGCAAGCGCTTCTTTACTGTCTTTAGCTGGACTTTCACTGAGGATCACTCAAGTCTCAGTTTTGAGCATTGCTGCTCAAAATTGCCTTCAAGATAATGTTTGA
>NC_029777.3:63306966-63307506 GCF_000817695.3 Arachis duranensis
GGCGTTTAACGCCAGCTTTCCTTCCCTTTCTGGCGTCTGAATGCCAATGACATTCCTCTCTGGGCTCTTACTATCCTCAGAGGGATTTTGAACAGTGGTTTGGTTATCCTCTGTCAATTGTTCCTTGTTTGGCTTTTTACTCTTTTGAGCAGTGTTATTCAGGGTCTTCCCACTCCTCAATTGAACTGCTTCACATTCCTCTGTTATCTGTTTAGATATTTGCTGTTTTACTTGATTCAACTGCAGTTCTATGCTCTTGTTAGCAACTCTAGTCTCATGGAGCATCTCTTTAAAGTTTGCTAACTGTTCTGTCATCAGGAGCAATTGTTGATTAAGCTCAGTTATTTGTTCTTGAGGACTAGGGTCAGTGACTACTGCCATGACTTCCTCTTTTGGAGAGAACTCATTGCTAGAGTACAAATATTGGTTTCTAGCAACAGTATCTATAAGCTCTTAAGCTTCTTCAATTGTCTTCCTCATGTGTATAGATCCACCAGCTGAGTGGTCTAAATACATCTGAGCTTTTTCTGTAAGCCCATA
>NC_029777.3:63307631-63308734 GCF_000817695.3 Arachis duranensis
AGGAATTTGTCTGACAACTGTTTCCATGTTTTTATGCTTGCTGTAGGTTGGTTATTCAACCACCTTTTAGCTTGATCTTTTACAGCAAATGGAAACAGTAATAGTCTGTAGACATCCTGATCTACCTCTTTATCATGTACTGTGTCAGCAATTTGTAAAAATTGTGCCAGAAACTCAGTAGGTTCTTCCTGTGGAAGACCGGAATACTGGCAATTTTGCTGCACTATGATAATGAGTTGAGGATTTAGTTCAAAGCTGCTTGATTTGATGGGAGGTGTACAGATGCTACTCCCATATGCAGCTGTAATGGGGTTAGCATATGACCCCAGAGTCCTTTTGGACTGATTAATCCCACTTGAGTCCATAATGGACAAAAGGGAAATGATAATGATTGCAAGGAGATAAATTTTGTTGTTTTTTTTTTGAATTAACGAAAAAAATAAAATAACAAAAAAGAAAATTAAAATAAAAATTCGAAAATCAAAAAGAAAATAAGATCAAAGCAAATTGAAAACTGAATCAATTAGTTAATTAAAAAGATTTTGAAAATAGCAATTAGAAAGATATGATTGAAAAGTTTTTATGAAAAAGATTTGATTTTGAAAAGAGGAAAGAGAAAAACAACAAAATGACACCAAACTTAAAATTTTTAGAAAATCAAACACTAATTTTCGAAAATTTTTAAGGGAAAAACACAAAGAGGACACCAAACTTAGAATTTTTACGGATCAAAAAGGGACTAAGGACATAAAAGATCGAAAATTAAAAGAAAAGCAAAAGCATGCAATTGACACCAAACTTAAAATATGAAACTAGACTCAACTAAAAGACTCTAAACCACAAAAATAAAACAGTCCTAATCTAAGCAACAAGATAAGCCGTCAGTTGTCCAAACTCAACAATCCCCGGCAACGGCGCCAAAAACTTGGTGCACGAAATTGCAATCACACTCTTGCAACTCCGCACAACTAACCAGCAAGTGCACTGGGTCGTCCAAGTAATACCTTGCGTGAGCAAGGGTCGATCCCACGGAGATTGTCGGCTTGAAGCAAGCTATGGTTATCTTGTAAATCTTAGTCAGGATATCAGAAATTATCAGGATT
>NC_029777.3:63309626-63310296 GCF_000817695.3 Arachis duranensis
GTTAGAATCTAACAGCATCAGCAGTCCTTTGTCAGCCTTCTATCAGAGTTTTGCTCAAGTCCCTCAATTTCAGCCAGAAAATACCTGAAATCACAAAAAAACACACAAACTCATAGTAAAGTCCAAAAAAGTGAATTTTAACTAAAAACTAATAAAAATATACTAAAAAATAACTAAATCATACTAAAAACATGCTAAAAACAAATCCAAAAAGCATACAAATTATCCGCTCATCACTAGTGAAACTAGCCTAAGATGCCTTGGCATCACAACACCAAACTTAATACTTGCTTGTCCCTAAGCAAGTCCTGAGTTATTTGAGAAGAAAGTATGAAACAAAAAGCAATTACATTGGCTATATTAGCAAGCATTTGAAGTTCATCAGAAGAGTTTTATGCAGAAAGTTGCAGCATCACTTTTTCATTCTTATCAGGCAAGATTATCACTTTTTCACTGCATCCATTAAACACTGCTATGGCCTCTTGTTATTCTTATGTCCATGGCACTTTTCTCTTCTTTGTTTTTCTTTTTCTTAGAGCTCCTTTGCTCCTTGTTTGCTCAGTGTCATGTGTTGCACAAGCCTTTGGCATTTTCTTTTTCTTATCAGTGCACTACACATATCCACTACAGGCATTTTAATTCACATTTCTTCTTGAGACATTGGTGCCCA
>NC_029777.3:63310965-63320796 GCF_000817695.3 Arachis duranensis
TTCCTTTTGTACCTGCACAAACAAACAAATTTGCTATCATTTCTTTCGGTCATGTGAATGAGGAATAGCATTTGCACATGTTTTTCATTCTTTTTGAATTGTAAATCAATGATTGACTTCATGAGCTTATAGCCGTGACCCTTGTATGTATGCACACTTATTACTGGACACCAAACTTAGTGTTTGGTAATGTCTCCTGATGACATGAAATCCATGTTGGTTGTCCTTAATGAATGTGCATAATTCTAATAAATCATAGTCACTTTGGCTCTTTGATCCTAAACAATTTTACTACCTAAAGTAATTGAAATCAAAGTATTAAAACATGCAAATGGTATACTTGTCATGAATTTCTAAATCCAGAGGAACTTCTTGCTTTTCATTAACTGTGTTCAAAGAGGAACACCAAACTTAATGTTTGGTTGTGCACCTTGAATGAAAGATTGAATACAATTTGAATAAGATTTGGGGTGCCTTCAGGCACACCAAACTTAGAGACCAATTGTATTTTACATGCAATGTTTAGTGCACCTTATCAACAGTTGTCCTGAGGATTCAAGTTCATGCATAAGAAACCATGCTTTATTAGATGCAAAGCAAAACAATAAAGAGTAAGGATACTAAAACATAGGTTGCCTCCCATGAAGCGCTTCTTTAACGTCACTAGCTTGGCAATTATCCCTTGTTAGGGTGGATTGTAGTGCTTGATGTCCTCTCCTCTCACTATGAAAACGTCCCCATTTGATACTATGGATCATGATGGCCCGATCTACAGTCACTTCAGATCGGTTACTAGTAGGAATGATGGAGCGTTGAATGAACTCCAACCATTTTCTAGCCACAGACTTAAGGTCCGGTCTTCTTAATTGAACCGGATTGCCTCTTTAGTCTCTTTTCCATTGAGCTCCTTCCACACATATGTCCATGAGGACTTGTTCCAACCTTTGATCAAAGTTGACCCTTCTAGTATAGGGGCGTGTGTTTTCTTGCATCATTGGCAAATGGAACGCCAACCTTACATTTTTCGGACTGAAATCTAAGTATTTCCCCCGAAACATTGTAAGCCAATTCTTTGGATTCAGGTTCATACTTTGATCATGGTTCCTAGTGATCCATGCATTAGCATAGAACTCTTGAACCATTAAGATTCTGACTTGTTGAATGGGGTTGGGGAGAACTTCCTAACCTCTTCTTTGGATTTCATGTCGGATCTCCATATACTCATTTTTCTTGAGCATGAAAGGGACCTTAGGGATCACCTTCTTCTTGGCCACAACTTCATAGAAGTGATCTTGATGGACCTTTGAGATGAATCTCTCCATCTTCCATGACTCGGAGGTGGAAGCTTTTGTCTTCCCTTTCCTCTTTCTAGAGGTTTCTCCGGCCTTAGGTGCCATAAATGGTTATGGAAAAATAAAAAGCAATGCTTTTACCACACCAAACTTAAAAGGTTTGCTCGTCCTCGAGCAAAAGAAGAAAGAAAGAAGGGGAAGAAGAAGAAAATGAAGGAGATGGAAGGTTATAGGAGGTTCGGCCAAGAGGGGGGAAAGGTATTTGTGTTATGTGAATATGAAGGAGTAGTGAGGGGTTTATATAGGGGTGAGGGGAGGGTTGGGTTTGGGAGGAAAAAGTGTTTGAATTTTTAAAGTGAGGTGGGTGGGGTTTTTGGGAAAGAGGTATAGAGGTGATTAGTGAAGAGAATATAGGGAAGAGGATATGATTTGATTGGTGAGTGAGAGAGAGAGAGAGAGGTAGGGTAGGTGGGGATCCTGTGGGGTCTACAGATTCTGAGGGGTCAAGGATTTCATCCCTGCTCCTTTTAGGCGTGCAAAATAGCCTTACTGTGCAATCCTAGCGATTAACGCCAGATTGCTGCTTGTTTCTGGCGTTAAACGCTAGCTTTTATTCCTTTTATAGCGTTAAACGCCAGGCTGCAACCTATTTCTGGCATTTAACGCCAGATTGTAGCCTATTTCTGGCATTTAACGCCAGTCTGGTGCTTGTTTCTGGCGTTTAACACCCAGAATGGTGCCAGACTAGGCGTTAAATGCCAGTAAGTTGCTCCTTCAGGGTGTGCTATTTTTAATGCTGTTTTTTATTTCTTTGATTTTTGCAGTTATTTTTGTGACTCCACATGATCATCAACCTAAAAAAAGAAAATAACATAGAAAAAATAAAATTGGGTTGCCTCCCAATAAGCACTTCTTTAATGTCAATAGCTTGACAGTGAGCTCTCATGGAGCTTCACAGATGTTCAGAGCATTGTTGGGACCTCCCAACACCAAACTTAGAGTTTGGTTGTGGCCTCCCAACACCAAACTTAGAGTTTGACTGTGGGGGCTTTGTTTGACTCTGCATTGAGAGAAGCTTTTCTTGCTTCCTCTCCATGGTTACAGAGGGAGATCCTTAAGTTTTAAACACAAGGTAGTCCTCATTCAATTGAAGGATCAACTCTCCTCTGTCCACATCAATCACAGCTTTTACTGTGGCTAGGAAGGGTCTTCCAAGGATGATGGATTCATCCTCATCCTTCCCAGTGTCTAGGATTATGAAATCAGTAGGGATGTAAAGGCCTTTGACCTTTACTAGCACGTCCTCTACCTATCCATAAGCCTTTTTCATGGATTTATCTGCCATCTCTAATGAGAATTTGGCAGCTTGTACCTCAAAGATTCCCAGTTCTTCCATTACAGAGAGTGGCATTAAGTTTATGCCTGACCCCAGGTCACACAGAGCCTTTTCAAAGGTCATGGTGCCTATGGTACAGAGAATTAAGAATCTACCAGGATCCTGTTTCTTTTGAGGTAATGTCTGCCTAACCAAGTCATTCAGTTCATTAGTGAGCAAGGGGGATTCATTCTCCTAAGTGTCATTACCAAATAACTTGGCATTTAGCTTTATGATTGCTCTAAGGTATTTAGCAACTTGCTCTTCAGTGATATCCTCATCCTCTTCAGAGGATGAGTACTCATCAGAGCTCATGAATGGCAGAAGAAAATTCAATGGAATCTCTATGATCTCTGTATGAGCCTCAGATTCCTTTGGTTCCTCAAAGGAGAACTCCTTATTGGTCATTGAACATCCCAGGAGGTCTTCCTTACTATGAATCACTACCTTTCCACTCTCTCCAGGTTTGGCCATGTTACTCACAGTTATGGCCTTGCACTCTCTTTTTGGATTCTCTTCTGTATTGCTTGGGAGAGTACTAGGAGGAGTTTCAGTGACTCTTTTACTCAGCTGGCCCACTTGTGCCTCCAAATTTCTAATGGAGGACCTTGTTTCACTCATGAAACTTAGAGTGGCCTTAGATAGATCAGAGACTATATTTGCTAAGATATAGGGGCTCTGCTCAGAATTCTCTCTCCGTTGCTGAGAAGATGATGGAAAAGGCTTGCTATTGCTAAACCTGTTTCTTCCACCATTATTAAAGCCTTGTTGATGCTTTTGTTGATCTTTCCATGAGAAATTTGGATGATTTCTCCATGAGGGATTATAGGTGTTTCTATAGGCTTCACCCATGGAATTCACCCTGCCATTGCAGGGTTCTCAGGATCATAAGCTTCTTCTTCAGAAGATGCTTCTTTAGTACTATTGGATGCATTTTACAATCCATTCAGACTCGGAAAAATTAAATTGACTTGTTGAGTCAAAATTTTGTTCTGAGTCAATATGGCATTCAAAGCATCAATTTCTAGAACTCTCTTCCTCTGAGGCATCCCATTACTTACTGGATTCCTTTCAGAAGCGTATATGAACTGGTTATTTGCAACCATGTCAATAAGTTCTTGAGCTTCTACAGGTGTTTTCTTCAGGTGAATAGATCCACCTGCAGATTGGTCCAATGACATCTTAGACAATTCAGATAAACCATCATAGAATATATCCAGGATGGTCCATTCTAAAAGCATGTTAGAAGGACACTTTTTGGTCAGTTGTTTGTATCTTTCCCAAGCTTTATAGAGGGATTCACCTTCTTTCTGTCTGAAGGTTTGAACATCTATTCTAAGCTTGCTCAGCTTTTGAGGAGGAAAGAATTTGGCTAAGAAAGTCGTGACCAGCTTATCCCAAGAGTTCAGGCTATCTTTATGTTGAGAGTCCAACCATGTTCTAGCTTTGTCTCTTACAGCAAAAGGGAAAAGCATAAGCTTATAGACCTCATGATCAACTCCATTAGTCTTAACAGTATCACAAATTTGCAAGAATTCATTTAAGAACTGAAGAGGACCTTCTGATGGAAGTCCATAAAACTTGCAATTCTGTTGCATAAGAGAAACTAATGGAGGCTTTAGCTCAAACTTGTTTGCTCCAATGGCAGGGATTGAGATACTTCTTCCATGGAAGTTGGAATTTGGTGTAGTAAAGTCACCAAGCATCTTTCTTGCACCTCCACCATTGTTATTGGTTTCGGCCATCTCTACTTCTTTTTCAAAAATTTCAGTAAAGTCCTCTTCAGAGTCCTTTCAGGTTCTGGATCAAATTCAACAAGAATGTTCTTATCCTTGCTCCTGCTCATGTGAAAAAAGAAGAGAACAGAAAAGAGGAATCCTCTATGTCACAGTATAGAGATTCCTTTATGTGAGTAGAAGAAGATAAGAATAGGAGAAGGAGAAGAGAAGAATTCGAACACAGAGGAGAAAAGGAGATTCAAATTTTAAGTAGAAGAGAAGTGTTAGTAATTAAATAAATAAATAGAAGAAGATGAGAGGGAGAGAATTTCGAAAATTGTTTTTGAAAAACGGTTAGTGATTTTTGAAAATTAAGAGAAGAAATAAAATTAAAATTAAAATTTGAAATAATTAGTTAATTAAAAGAATTTTGAAAAAGAGGAAGGTGATTTTCGAAAATTAGAGAGAGAAAAGTAGTTAGGTAGTTTTGAAAAAGATAAGAAATAGTAAAACAAACAAAAAAGTCAATTAGTTAGTTGAAAAAGATTTGAAAAATCAATTTTGAAAAGATAGGAAGTTAGAAAAGATTTTTGAAATCAAATTTTTGAAAAAGATTTGATTGAAAAAGATATGATTTGAAAAAAAAATATATGATTGAAATTTATTTTGAAAAAGATTTGATTTTAAAAATCAGAATTAATGACTTGACTCACAAGAAATCAACAGATATGATTCTAAAATTTAAAGTTTGAATCTTTCTTAACAAGAAAGTAACAAACTTGAATCAAACCATTAATTGTTAGTATTAATTTCGAACATATGAAGTAAAAATAGGAAAAAGATTTTGAAAAGTTTTGAAAAAGATTTTTGAAAATTTTCGAAAAACAAGGGAAAAAATGAAAAAGATTTTGATTTTGAAAAGATAAATTTTTGAAATTGAAATCTTGACTTGACTAACAAGAAACAACTTATTTTGAAAATTTTCTACTAAGTCAACCCAAAGATTTCAAAATTTATGAGTAAAATAAGGAAAATATATTTTTTATTTTTTGAATTTAATTAAGAAAGAGAAAAACACAAAAATGACTCAACATATAAAAATTTTGGATCAAAACAAATGATGCATGCAAGAACACTATGAATGTCAAGATGAACACCAAGAACACTTTGAAGATCATGATGAACATCAAGAACTTATTTTTGAAAAATTTTCAAGAAAAGACAAAAAAAAGATAGACACCAAACTTAGAAATTTTTAAACTTTTGACTCTAAAAATTCGAAAATGCATATGAAAAACAAGAAAAGACACAAAAAAAAGAAAATATGAAGATCAAACAAGAATACTTGTCAAGAACAACTTGAAGATCATGAAGAATGCAATGCATGAATTTTCGAACATTTTTAGAAAATTAAAAAGATGTAATTGACACCAAACTTAAAAATTGACATTAGACTCAAACAAGAAACACAAAATATTAATTTTTTTTGGTTTTATGATTTTATAATTTTTTTGTATTCTTTTTTTTCGAAAATAATTTTTTGGAAAAATGAAAACAAAGAAAATTTTTTTGAAAAATTTTTGAAAACTTTTTGAAAATAAAATAAAGGTTGAAACAAGAAGAAAATTACCTAATCTGAGCAACAAGATGAACTGTCAGTTGTCCAAACTCGAACAATCCCCGTCAATGGCACCAAAAACTTGGTGCACGAAATTGTGATCTCAATGGTGCCAACAACTTGGTACGCACAATTGTAATCTCAACTCTTTTTCACAACTTTGCACAACTAACCAGCAAGTGCACTGGGTCGTCCAAGTAATAAACCTTACATGAGGAAGGGTCGATCCCACGGAGATTGTCGGCTTGAAGCAAGCTATGGTCATATTGTAAATCTCAGTCAGGCGGATTCAAATGGTTATGGAGTTTTGATAATTAAAAGAAAAATAAAATATAAAATAAAGATAGAGATACTTATGTAATTCATTGGTGGAAATTTTAGATAAGCGTTTGGAGATGCGTTATTCCATCTGAATCTCTGCTTTCCTATTGCCGTCATCCAATCCTTCATACTCCTTTTTATGGCAAGCTGTATGTTGGGTGTCACCGTTGTCAATGGCTACCTCCCGTCCTCTCAGTGAAAATGGTCCTCTACGGTTTCTGTACGGCTAATCAACTGTCGAATTTCTCGTCTCGGATGAAAAATACCATGCACAGATATCGTATGGCTAATCAGCTGTTGGTTCTCGATCATGTAGGAATAGGATTTACTATCCTTTTGCGTCTATCACCACGCCCTACATTCGCGAGTTTGAAGCTCGTCATAGTCATCCCATCCCAGATCCTACTCGGAATACCACAGACAAGGTTTAGACTTTCCGGATCTTAAGAATGCTGCCAATTGATTCTAGCTTATACCACAAAGATTCTAATCTCGGATTTAGATGCCCCATTGTCAGAGAGGAGTCGATGTGAATCGTTGATTAGAAACCCAAGAGATATACATTCAAGCTTGTTTTCATGTAGAATGGAAGTGGTTGTTAATCACGCGTTCATGAGTGAGAATGGTAACGAGTGTCACATAATTATCACATTCATCATGTTCTTGTGTGCGAATGAATATCTTAGAATAAGAATAAGCATGAATTGAATAGAAGAACAATAGTACTTTGCATTAATACTCGAGGAACAGCAAAGCTCCATACCTTAATCTCTGGTGTGTAGAAACTCCACCATTGAAAATACATAAGTGAAAGTAGGGTATGCATGGCTGAATGACCAGCCCCTATAAAAGTCTAAGATAGCATAAAACTGATCAAAGATGTCTAATACAATAGTAAAAGGTTCTATTTATATCAGACTAGTTACTAGGGTTACAAAAATAAGTAAATAATGCAGAAATCCACTTCTGGGCCCACTTGGTGTGTACTTGGGATGAACATTGAAGCTTTCATGTGTAGAGGTCTTCCTTGGAGTTAAACGCCAGTTTGTAACTTATTTCTGGCGTTTGACTCTAGCTTACAACTTGTTTCTGGCGTTTAACGCCAGAATAAGGTAGAAAACTAGTATTGAACGCCAGTTTGCGTCATCTAAACTTGAGCAAAGTATGGATTATTATATATTGCTGGAAAGCCCTAGATGTCTACTTTCCAACGCAATTAAGAGAGTGCCATTTGAGTTTCTGTAGCTCCAAAAATTCTATTTCGAGTGCATGGAGGTCAGAATCCAACAGCATCAGCAGTCCTTTGTCAGCCTCTAAATCAGATTTTTGCTCAAGTCCCTCAATTTCAGCCAGAAATAACCTGAAATCACAGAAAAACACACAAACTCATAGTAAAGTCCAGAAATGTGAATTTTGCTTAAAAACTAATAAAAATATACTAAAAACTAACTAAATCATACTAAAAACTATATGAAAACAATGCTAAAAGCGTATAAATTATCCGCTCATCACGTGCGCACGCACAAGGCAGTGCGCACGCACAAGGCCGTGCGCACGCACAGTACCCTATTTTTCCAAAAATTTTTCTTCAAAATCTAAGGTATTAAACCTTAGCTCAACCAAAATTCATCCTCACAATATTCAACCGTCCATAAATATATGATCCAACAAAAATCAACCTATCAAACTCAAAATTAAACTAACGTAAGCTAGCTAAGATAAGAAAAAAAATTTGCAAGAAAACAAGACTATAAAGAAGGAAAGGTTGGAACAATGTTACCATGGTGGGGTGTCTCCCACCTACCACTTTGGTTTATAGTCTTTAAGTTGGACTTGTTGAGGAGACTCTTGCTAGGGTGGCTTGTGTTTTCACTCCTCCTTGAATCTCCATCCAAGCTTGCACTTTAAAGGTCCTCTGGGATCCCATATTCTAGATGTCCGTTCTCCTTCTTGTTGATCCTTATGCTTCAAGCCGGGTGGAAAGGTTTTCAAAATACCCTTGAGATAACCCAACACTCTCCGGAAATTACCCAATTGTACCTTGCATCCTACTTGAACTCCAAGTCTTGAATTGATTTTCTTGAAGAACCTTGGATTCACTTGGCTACTAACATTGCTTCCTCCACCATGCACCAACCTAAGAAGGACCTTGAGTTGGTGATCCGTCTCCAAGATAGCATATTAATGGGGGCCAATGAAGTTCATAGGTAAAATTGCCACCCACTCAATATGTTCTTGGAACAGAATTGCTCCCCACCAACCTCTTCCTCCTCTTCCCCATCACTTAAGTCATAACACGGAGGTTGTGAGAAGTCTACCTCAATGTCTCTCTCAAACTCAATGGGAGGAGGCTCATTAGGATCATTGAGGGGATTGACCAAGGAGGACAAAAAATCATCAATGATGGAATCCTCATCTTGAACAACCTCCCTTAATTCTCCCTTTTCCTCTTCCGGTTTAAGTACTTCCTTCTCTTCCTCTTATTACATGTCATGCTCTAACTCTTCTTTCCCTTGTGGCTCCGTGCTCTCCTCTTCACTACATTCTTTAGTTGACCCTCCACATTCCTCAAGAGGAATGCCTTGATCGGATGAGTGAAGTTGGACCAAGCCGTTCACCGCTTCGGCTATGGTAGCCATGAATTGTCCTTGTGTTCTTTGGTATCCTTCTTGCTCTTGTAGAAAAGCTTGAAGGTCTTGATGGTCTTGTGTCAATGGTGGAAAAACTTCACATTGGCGGTGAAGAATGAGATTCATTGTGTAGAAGGAAGGTTGTATATGGGGGAGGTAGTTCATATTGGTAAGTATTTTGAGGTGGTATGTAAGAATGTGGTTGTTGGTATTGGTGTGGTGTTTGAAAATGTAGTGATTGGGGATTTTGTTGGGAGTAGGGGTTATAGGCATATGGTGGTGAAGGTGCATAATTGATGAGCGGATAAT
Organism: Arachis duranensis; assembly: GCF_000817695.3. Lineage (NCBI taxonomy): Eukaryota > Viridiplantae > Streptophyta > Magnoliopsida > Fabales > Fabaceae > Arachis > Arachis duranensis. The sequence goes on from NC_029777.3 coordinate 63,320,229, forward strand.
TTATACGCTTTTTGGCATTGTTTTTATATAGTTTTTAGTAAGTTTGAGCTACTTTTAGGGATGTTTTCATTAGTTTTTATGTTAAATTCACATTTCTGGACTTTACTATGAGTTTGTGTGTTTTTCTGTGATTTCAGGTAAATTCTGGCTGAAATTGAGGGACTTGAGCAAAACTCTGACGAAGGCTGACAAAAGGACTACTGATGCTGTTGGAATCTGACCTCCCTGCACTCAAAATGGATTTTCTGGAGCTACAGAAATCCAAGTGGCGCGCTCTTAACGGCGTTGGAAAGTAGACATCCAGGGCTTTCCAGCAATATATAATAGTCCATACTTTATTCGAAGAATGACGACGTAACTTGGCGTTAAACGCCAAGTTCATGCTGCTGTCTGGAGTTAAACGCCAGAAAAACGTCATAATCCGGAGTTGAACGCCCAAAACACACTATAACTTGGAGTTCAACTCCAATAGAAGCCTCAACTCGTGGATAGATCAAGCTCAACCCAAACATACACCAAGTGGGCCCCAGAAGTGGATTTATGCATCAATTACTTACTTTTATAAACC
>NC_029777.3:63321676-63323428 GCF_000817695.3 Arachis duranensis
CGTAAGGTTTATTACTTGGACGACCCAGTACACTTGCTGGTTAGTTGAACGGAGTTGTGAAAGCCGCAGTATTGTGCACCAAGTTTTTGGAGCCATTACAGAGGATTATTCGATTTGTGTGAAAGTATAAATCACAATTTCGTCCACCAAGTTTTTTGCATCGTTGCCGGGGATTGTTCGAGTATGGACAACTGACGGTTCATCTTGTTGCTCAGATTAGGTAATTTTCTTTTCAAAAATCTTTTTCAAAAATTTTCTTTTATTTTTCGTTTTTCCAAAAATGTTTTTTTTTCGAAAAAAAAAAGAAAATCAATAAAAATACAAAAAAATTAGAAAATCATAAAAATCAAAAATATTTTGTGTTTCTTGTTTGAGTCTTGTGTTAATTTTTAAGTTTGGTGTCAATTGCATGCTTTTAAAATTTTTCTTGCATTTTTTTTCGAAAATCTCATGCATCCATAGTGTTCCTCATGATCTTCAAGTTGTTCTTGACAAGTCTTCTTGTTTGATCTTGATGATTTCTTGCTTTGTGTCTTTTCTTGTTTTTCATGTGCACTTTTGCATTCATACTTTTCATGCATTAAAGATTTCTAAGTTTGGTGTCTTGCATGTTTTCTTTGCATTAAAAATTTTTCAAAATTATGTTCTTGATGTTCATCATGATCTTCAAAGTGTTCTTGGTGTTCATCTTGACATTCATAGCATTCTTGCATGCATTCATTGTTTTGATCTAAAAATTTCATGCATTGAGTATTTTTGTTGTTTTTCTCTCTCATTATAAAAAAATTCAAAAATAAAAAAATATCTTTTCCTTATTTCCCTCCAAAATTTCGAAATTTTGGGTTGACTTGGTCAAAAATTTTTAAAATTAGTTGTTTCTTACAAGTCAAGTCAAAATTTCAATTTTAAAAAATCTTATCTTTTCAAAATCTTTTTCAAAAATCATATCTTTTTCAATTTTTTATATAATTTTCGAAAATTTCAAAATTATTTTTCAAAATATTTTCAAAAATCTTTTTCTTATCTTTATATCAAAATTTCGAAAATTAGCTAACAATTAATGTGATTGGTTCAAAAATTTGAAGTTTGTTACTTTCTTGTTAAGAAAGGTTCAATCTTTAAATTCTAGAATCTTATCTTGTAGTTTCTTGTTAGTTAAGTCAATTTTAAAAATTAAATCTTTTTCAAAATATCTTTTTCAAATATATCTTTTTATCTTTTATCTTATCCTTTTCAAAAATTTTATCTTTTTCAAAATTTGATTTAAAAATATCTTATCTAACTTCTTATCTTCTTATCTTTTTTAAAATTTTGATTTCAAATCTTTTTCAATCAACTAACTAACTTTTTGTTTGTTTCTTATCTTTTTCAAAACCACTTAACTACTCTTCCCTCTCTAATTTTCGAAAATATCTCACCCCTTTTTCAAATTTTCTTTTTAATTAATTAATTGTTTTAAATTTTAATCTTATCTTATCTTTAATTTTTGAAAATTACTAACTTCTTTTTCAAAATCATTTTCGAAAATTTTCTATCTCTCCTCTTCTTCTATTTATTTATTTATTTACTAACACTTCTCTTCACCTCTCCTCATCCAAAAATCCGAATCCATCCTTCTTCTTTCTTCTACCCCTTTCTTCTTCTACTAACATAAAGGAATCTCTATACTGTGACATAGAGGATTCCTCTTTCTTTTCTTGTTTTCTTCTCTTTCATATGAGCAGGAACAGGGAAAAAGGCACTCTTGTTGAA
>NC_029777.3:63323951-63324198 GCF_000817695.3 Arachis duranensis
GAGTGTTGACTCAACAGGTCAACATGATCTCTCAAAATCTGAATGGATTGCAACATGCATCCAACAGTACTAGAGAGGCAGCTTCTGAAGAAGCTTATGATCCTGAGAACCCTGCCATGGCAGAGGTTAATTACATGGGTGAGCCTTATGGAAACACCTATAACCCATCATGGAGAAATCATCCAAATTTCTCCTGGAAGGATCAACAAAAGCCTCAACAAGGCTTTAACAATGGTGGACGCAATAG
>NC_029777.3:63324351-63324723 GCF_000817695.3 Arachis duranensis
GGCCACTTTCAGTTTCATGAGTGAAACAAGATCCTCCATCAGAAATCTGGAGGCACAAGTGGGCCAGCTGAGTAAGAAAGTCATTGAAACTCCTTCTAGTATTCTCCCAAGCAATACAGAAGAGAATCCAAAAGGAGAGTGCAAGGCCATTGATTTGATCAAAGTGGCCGAATGCACTAGGGAGGAGGAGGACGAAAATCCTAGTGAGGAAGACCTCCTGGAACGTCCCTCAAGCAAGAAGGAGTTTCCTATTAAGGATCCAGAGGAATCTGAGGCTCATATAGAGACCATAGAGATTCCATTGAATCTCCTTCTACCATTCATGAGCTCTGAAGACTATTCTTCCTCTGAAGAGGATGAAGATGTGACTGG
>NC_029777.3:63324974-63325172 GCF_000817695.3 Arachis duranensis
ATAAATCTTATGCCACTCTCTGTAATGGAGAAGCTGGGGATCATTGAGGTACAACCTGCCTTGTTCTCATTACAATTGGCAGACAAGTCAGTGAAACAAACTTATGGGATAGTAGACGACGTGCTAGTAAAGGTTGAAGACCTTTACATCCCTGCTGATTTCATAATCCTAGACACTAGGAAGGAAGATGATGAATGC
>NC_029777.3:63325299-63327340 GCF_000817695.3 Arachis duranensis
CCTTGTGTTTCAGGCACATGGCCATCCCTCTGTGACAAAAGAGAGTAAGCATGAGGAGCTTCTCTCAGTTCAGAGTCAAGAAGAGCCCACACAGTCAAACTCTAAGTTTGGTGTTGTGAGGCCACAATCAAACTCTAAGTTTGGTGTTCAGACCCCATATCCAAACTCTAAGTTTGGTGTTGGGACTACACACTAAAATTGACCTGATCACCCTGTGGCTCCATGAGAGCCACTGTCAAGCTATTGACATAAAAGAAGCGCTTGTTGGGAGGCAACCCAATTTTATTTATCTAATTTTTATTTTATTTTGTTTTATTGTTATTTTGTGTTTTATTAGGTACATGATCATGAGGAGTCACGAAAAAATCAAAGAAATTAAAAACAGAGTCAAAAACAGAAGAAAAAAATTTTTCACCCTGGAGGACGCACGGGCTGGCGTTCAACGCCAGTAAGGTACATCTGGCGGCGTTCAACGCCAGAACAAAGCACCATTCTGGCGCTGAACGCCAGAAACAAGCAACATCCTGGCGTTTAACGCCAGGAATGTGCCCAGAGAGGAAAAGCTGGCGTTAAACGCCAGCAACAAGCATGAAACTGGCGTTCAACGCCAGAAACATGCATTACATGGGCGTTGAACGCCCAGAACGTGCACCAATGGGCGTTTAAACGCCAGAATGATGCACGAAGGCATTTTACATGCCTATTTGGTGAAGGAATGGTTTTTCTTGACACCTCAGGATCCTGTGGACCCCACAGAATCACCTCAGGATCTGTAGACCCCACAGGATCCCCACCTACCATATTCCCAACTTACCTTTTAATCCTAATCACACTCTCCTAATCCTAAATCTCATTTTCCTACTCCCCATGTTACACTTCCCAACACCCATCACCAATCACCTCAATTCCTCTTCCCAATTACCCCATTCACCATTCACATCAACCCACTCTTCCCCATAAACCCCACCTACCTTCATAAAATTCAAATTCACTTTCCCACCCATTCCCACCCAACATGGCCGAATACCCACCTGATGACAAGTCATCATATACCCATTTTTCAAGCTAATTTCACTTGTTTTGTTAGCATTTATGCACTTTCTTGCATCCTAAGTAAGTGACTTGGAGTGAAAATACACAACTTCTCTAAATCAAGCAACCACCATGAATTTAATGTTAATCATTGAGGTTTAAGCTAATTTTGATTGCATTTTAATTGATTTATAAGCCTCTTGAATTTAGTGATACTTGGAGTGTTGTTTTGGTTTATTATAGGTGAAGAAAAGAAAAGAAAAGGAAAAGCGTGACCTAAGAAGTGTAGCCTAAGGAAAGGAAAGCGTGGCCAAAGCAAAAGGAAGCGTGCCGCATGCAAGGGAGAGGCAATATTGCCCTCCACAAGGGCACACTGCCCTCTAGGAGGGCAACATAAGGAAACCAAACAATGAAGGCAACCCTGCCCTGCCCACTACAAGGGCAGAGCACAAAATGTGCCTTGGAACCAAGAGGAAGAGAACATTGCCCTGCCCTTGTGGAGGGCAGAATCGGGCTCTCTAAGGAAGAAATTCAAGGGAAAAATGTCACCCATGCATGCTACAAGGATCGAACAAGGAACCATGAGGAAGCCAAGAACTAAGGGTGATTGCCGTGCCAAGAAGCCAAGGAAATTAATTGAATTTGTGCTTCCTCCGTGTTTCGAACACGGGACGTGGAAGAGGGAACTCTGCCCTGCCCTTGGCGCGGGCAGGGCAGCATTTGGATTGGCGCAGCACCTTGCGCACCAAGAAGCAAATCTGGCGCACCAAATCCTTCCCTGGCAGCACCAAAGCGCACCACGCTCGTCCCCTGGCAGCACCACAACTTTCTGCCCTGCCCTTGGCGCGGGCAGGGCAGCGTTTTGCGTTCCTGGCAGCACCAAGGCCGTACCAACTCGTGCCAGACTCGCACCACGCCGCACCAGCTTGCACCACCATGCATCAATTTTCTGCCCTGCCCTCCACAAGGGCAGGGCAGCCTCCTGGGAGTGAATTTTCATGGGCCGAAA
>NC_029777.3:63328643-63329879 GCF_000817695.3 Arachis duranensis
GGGAAGTCATAACCAACCCCATGCAACAAGTCGGAATATTGATGGTTCAAGAGTTCTATGCCAATGCATGGATCACTAGGAACCATGATCAAAGTATGAACCCGAATCCAAAGAACTATATCACAATGGTTCGGTGGAAATACTTAGATTTTAGTCCGGAAAATGTGAGGTTGGCGTTTCACTTGCCTATGATGCAAGGTGATGAACGCCCCTACACTAGAAGGGTCAACTTTAATCAAAGGTTGGACCAAGTCCTTACGGACATATGTGTGGAAGGAGCTCAATGGAAAAGAGACTCCAAAGGCAAACCGGTTCAATTAAGAAGACTGGACCTCAAGCCTNNCCAGTCCAACTAAGAAGACTGGACCTCAAGCTTGTGGCTAGAGGATGGTTGGAGTTCATCCAAAGATCCATCATTCCTACTAGCAACCGATCTGAAGTTACTGTGGATCGGGCCATCATGATTCATAGCATCATGAGTGGAGAGGAAGTGGAAGTTCATGAGGTCATCTCCAATGAACTCTATAAAATAGCCGACAAGTCCTCACCCATGGCACGGCTAGCCTTCCCTCACCTTATTTGCCGTCTATGTTACTTAGCTGGAGTTATTATAGATGGAGATGTCTCCATTGAAGAAGACAAGCCCATCACCAAGAAAAGGATGGAGCAAACAAGAGAAGTTCCTCACGGCCCTCAAGAAGAACATGAGGAAGTTCATCATCAACAAATGCCTCAAGGAATGCACTTTCCTCCCAACAACTATTGGGAGCAACTTAATACCTCCTTAGAAGATTTGAGCCATAATGTGGAACAATTAAGGGTGGAACATCATGAGCACTCCATCATTCTCCAAGAAATAAGAGAAGATCAAAGAGCAATGAGGGAGGAGCAACAAAGGCAAGGAAGGGACATAGAAGAGCTTAAGGACATTGTTGGTCCTTCAAGAAGAAGACGCCACTAAAGGTGGATTCATTCCTTGTTCTTTATTTCTTTATGTTTTCGGTTTTTAATTATTGTGTTTACCTATGTTTTGTGTCTTTACTTCATGATCATTAGTATGTAACCATGCCTTAAAGCTATGAATAAAATCCATTAGTCTTTCACCCTCTCTTAAACGAAAAATGTTTTAATTCAAAAGAACAAGAAGTACATGAATTTCGAATTTATCCTTGAATTTAATTTAATTATATTGATGTGGTGACAATACTTTTTGTTTTCTGAATGAATGCTTGAACA
>NC_029777.3:63331933-63378786 GCF_000817695.3 Arachis duranensis
CAGACGATTAGCCGTGCGACTGACAACCGGATAGGATCATTTTCCCGAGAGGATTGAAAGTAGCCACCGCTGATGGTGAACCCCTATACAAAGCTTGCCATGGAAAGGAGTAAGAAGGATTGAGTAGAAGCAGTAGGAGAGCAGGCGTCCTTGAGCCATGCAACATCTCCATTCGCTTATCTGAAATTCCTACCAATGAATCTGCATAAGTCTTCTATCCTTTTTATAATCTATTTTCTTATTTTTATTTTCGAAACCCATAAACCAATTTAATCTGCCTGACTGAGATTTGCAAGGTGACCATAGCTTGCTTCATACCAACAATCTCTGTGGGATCGACCCTTACTCACGTAAGGTTTATTACTTGGACGACCCAGTACACTTGCTGGTTAGTTGAACGGAGTTGTGAAAGCCGCAGTATTGTGCACCAAGTTTTTGGAGCCATTACAGAGGATTATTCGATTTGTGTGAAAGTATAAATCACAATTTCGTCCACCAATAATCAAAGTGAAATCCACTATATCCTTGGATTGGGTATGTGCACTGGGAAGGGTATGGCTCATTGTAGTATAGAGGAGGTTGCTCCTTCCAAAATTGATGCTCCAATCCCATGATGCAAACCGAAATTGAAGTTATCAACCCTACAAAATGATTACAACCAAACTCCAAACCAAGAGAGTGATAACTCATAGAGAAAATAGAAAATAAAAGCTAAAGACATCAATTAACAAAATAAACAATTCCTAATTACTAACAAAAGCAAACAAGCAATCCAAAAAAAGCATCTATTCACACTATTCACATATTAACGACAACCAAAATTATAGCACTCATGGCGCTAGTTCCACGGTAACGGTGCCAAAAACTTGATAAGAGAGAATCACGATGGTTCAGAAATTTAGCAAAACAATTTCTTCATTGGTAGCATAGTCCAAACCAGTAAATAATAATCCTCCCAATAAAAGTTTACAATTTCTAATATAAACCGAGAGTAATTAAACCTCAGGTCATCTTCCCTAGGAACTAATGCCAACAAGTGCACACAATTTTGGTTGTGAGAAGCAAAAGGGGTTTTCAATGATTGAAGTAAACAAATAAAGAGAAAAAAGAACGATTCAAAATTGCAATTTATAAACTAACAAAAGAATAAAAGAACTATATATAGTGATGAAAATGTGGTTCAAAACAAAAATGAAACCTTGACTTAGGATGAGTTATGGAATCCCTTCCTTGCCATAACCACAACTATGATATTTATGATGGATTAATCTCACTAAGTCAACCTTTAACATTGAAGGATAAGTCAAGTGAGTATAATTGTTATTAATCCACAAATCCTAACTAACTTACTAATTACCTTAGTAAGAAGCTAGCGTTAGTGGAAACAATAACAACTAACAACCAAAGAATTATCACTAAATGTTGGACATTATGGCTCTAGTAATCCATATACTCATTTTCCCTAAGCCAAGGGGTGGAAATTTACCCCATAATCATAATAGGCATTTTATCAAACACATAGTGGGCATAATCATAAAACATGGCAAAATTAGAAAGTTAATGATAACTATGAACTACTAATGATCAAAATCAACAAAGGCAATCCAACAAACATAAAATAAGCATCAAACATCAAATTCATTAACAAGAACTCGAAATTGCAAAACTATGTATATGTTGACAAAAGAAATGAAAACATAAGAAGTGTAGAACAAATGTAGTAATTAAAAGAGAAATTAAAAAAATACTTACAATGAAATTGCTATAATCCCAAATCAAAACTTGAAGTATAAAATGCTACAAACCCTAATTAAGATCCCTAATTAAAGTTGAGAGAAAAATCTAACCTAAAAACTACCCTAAAACTATCCTACTATGTGTGTTTTTCTAATCTAAGTGAGCTCTCTTTGTTATGTGGTGTTGCTCCTTCATATTGACTTTGATTTCAGCATCCAAGCCTTCAGAAATGGGCCAAAAGAGCCCCAAAATCACGAGCCACATAACTTTTTAATGAAATCACACGCTGGTACTTGTACGTACGCACAGGTCTGTGCGCACGCACACATGCTGAAATTTCCTCTTGTGTGTACGCACACATGGCTATGTGCTTCTCCTTTGTTTTCTTCATGTTTTCTCCCAATTCCATGCTTCTCTTCCACTCTCATCAAGCCATTCCAACTTATTATACCTGAAATCACTCATCAAAACCATCAAGGCATCAAATGGAATAAAAGTGGAATAAAATTAATCAAATTATGCACAAAATAGCATGTTTTCACAATTATGCTCAATTTAGAGAGAAAACACAAAAGCATGCTATTTAAGTGAATAAATGTGGGTTTATATGATGAAATCCACTTAAATCAAACCAAAATATATCGTCAAATATGGATTCATTAATACTACAACAAAAGTAAAGTAAAGTAAAACATGAGGAAGATCATTCTTTGCTCTGTCACCATATTCGCAAACTTACCGAGGCAGGTTGCGACCTGCATTTGAAAAACAACAACATATGGTATGAGAATTGGATTTTCTCAGTATGGTAACAGTGCCCAATATATAAGATGTAAGGTTCCGGGATGCCAAAGGCAATCCTAGAACTTCACATCAAATAGAGATTCAAGCTTAACGAAATAAATAAATTAAAGCATAAACCGTAAACAGGGTTATCTAAACTTAGGGGATTTCTAACTAATACAAATAACACTGATGTATCCCACAGCCTTCGCCATCATAACCTCCGTGCGATCCCATCGCCACCGCCTTCCGATCCTCCTAAACGCTAGACAATCACAGGTATATGCAAATAAGTAATACACAAGTAATATTCAGGTATAGCAAGTAATTTCAAGGAGCAAGTAAGCATATTATACATTTAGGCAAACTGCAAGTAATCAAAGCAAACAAGCACATAAGAGATGCATATGATAAATGTCTGTCCTATTGGCTGTGATATCACTTGTCCGTCTATAAATGCCAACCCGACATATCCTCCCAGATGTAGCCTTTCTGCCATGCCAGGGATATAGGCCGTGCACACATGTAGTAGAGAAATCTACCACGCCAGGAATATAGGCCCTGCACACTCATGCAGTAGAGAATATGCCTCGCCAGAGATATAGGCTCTGCACACTCATGCAGCAGAGAAGGTTATATGAGCGGGATACCACCCCATCCCTCACATCTCAACGTAAGCGGGAGACTGCCTCGGCCCCTACGCCGGCACCGCTACCTCGACAAGCGGTAGATTGCCACAGCCCTTACTCAAGGGACTTACCAAAATAATTCGTATCACATGAGCGGGAGACTGCCACAGCCCTCACATCCGAACGTAGGCGAAAGACTACCACATCCCCTATGATGGAAAACAATACATATCACAATCATATAGTCCATCACAGAGGCCACTGCTCATAGCACACTTCCGTTCATACTCATCTCATAAACCTTAACTATAAACATTTATTTTCAGGTTCTAATCTCATCATTCATCCTCAATATCTCCAGTTCATCATCACCTCGACTCCCCATCAATTCACATGACAACTCCATTCGACTGACATACCAGGCCTAAGTTAATTACCATCTTTTAAACTCATGCATAAATTACCAATTTAGTTCACTAACCCATCTCTATTAGTCCTAAGGCCTAATTACTAGTTAGAAATCTTAAACAGTAGACAAAGAAGTTTGGAAGACTAGAGAACCCATGAAAAATGAAGAAAAACCATTTTTCAACAAAATAGGGTATGTGCGTACACACACCCCCTATCGTGCGTATGCACACGTTGAAGAAAGTGGGTCCGCGTTCACGTGTCAATGTGCCACGTATGCATCCAAGTAAAATTGGACATTCCACATATGCGAGAAGGCTTGGCAGAGATGCACATCCCTGTACGAAGGTGTCCACATACGCATGCACTCCCAAACTTGTAAAATTTTGTAAAGTTGCACAAATCATATTTTTATACCGAACTTCAGACGTTCATAACTTCCTCTACAAAATTTTATTTTCCTTAAAATTTATATCATTTTAAAGCTCTTGAAATCATATTTAATTTAAAATAAAAGTCATTCAATTTCAATGTCTGAGGCTCAAGTTATGATCCGCCAAAGTTTACCAAAAATCAAGTTTTACACAAAAATATCAAAGTTCTCTAGTTTCCAAATTCCAACACCAAACTAAACCAAAACATGCCCAATTCCATCATAAAACACTACCACATACTACACTTAACCATTCCATTGTACTTCCATCACTTTCACACCTAATTCACTCAACATTTCTACCATAAATCAACATAAATCCATAATTCCGAATCAATATTTTCATACCAATAATTTAAACAATCTAATTCCTCTTATACACCCTTCATCAATTTACAACATCATCACATTACAATCATAATTGATCAAAATCATTATATTTCAACAAAATCATCATACATCATCAATCCAACAATTTTCAACAATTAATTCAATCCTATCCTAAGGTCCACTAGCCTAAATGTCCGGAAATATTACATATTATATAAAAGAAACCGAAACCATATCTTGGCTGATTATCCTCCATGCACAAAACCTTTTCACTACAAGCTTTCCAAGCCTCAACTCAATACTAAACAACATTAATAACACTCTAGATAATAAAGAACAACAAAAATCAAAGCTAAGGTTCATGACATACAACTAAACACAAGGATTTAGTGATATCTTATCTTGTATAACGAGTTTTGGGATAAAACCCATTACTCACCTGGTACACGAAATTGACTCCGCAATATTCGCACAGATAAACCGGCAAGTGAACTGGATCATCCAAGTAATACCTCAGGTGAGTGAGGGTCGATCCCACGGAGATTTTTGGTTTGAATAAGCAATGGCTATCTTATAAATCTTAGTCAGGCGGATAGAAAATATAGTTGTTGTGAAAAACAAATAAAAATAGAATAAAGATAGAATTACTTAATTGGTGTGAAATCAGTGATGAGAGAACGGTTGAGGCTTCGGAGATACTTCCTCCTTCTGGACCAACTTTTCTCACCGTCTACTTCATCTTCTGATGATTCATTCCATGGCAGGCTGTAAGTGACTAACACCAGGACAGTGGTCATTAATCTCCTCTGCTTCAGATCAAATGCCAGGACAGTGGTCATCCAATCTGAACGGGGGTGAAGCTCTAGCAGTCCATTTCCTTGGTGATCTTACTCAAAACGCCACAGAAAAGGTCAGATCTTTTGGATCAGAAAATGATGCATCTTAATTCTAGCCTCTACCACAAAGGCCCTAATCGCCCTATACCTCGGCTGAGATGATGTTTCCAAGTCCCCAACAAAGTTGTGGATTAGCCGTCTAAGAGAAGTATAATCAAGTTTGTGGTTCAATACTATCCCGTCAAGGACTCGCAAGATCCCATGTAGAATAGGGATGACAGTCAAGTTACACTCCCAATTCAATACAATAAAGAACGAAGATACATCTTAGAATAGAATCAAGCATAGATTGAAATAGAACAAAGATATTATTAATCTATAAAAGTCAGCAGAGCTCCTAACCTTAACCTAACAGGTTAGTGACTCATAGCTTACAGAAAGTAGTAATGTATTCAAAAATATGATATAAGGTCCTAAATGAGGGTGATCCTTGTTCTATATATACTAATCTAATAACTAAGAATTACAAAAATAAGATAAACTAGTCTTGTAGTGTGAAAATCCACTTTCCACGCCCACTTGGTGAGTGTTTGGGCTGAGCTAAAGGTGACTCCACGAGCTAGTACCCCTTTTTGGGCATTGAACACCACAGCTTTGGACTTCTTTTTGGGCATTAGACGCTAGCTGCTCCCTTTTGGGCGTCCAACGCTAGGAAGAGGGTGAAGTGCTGGCGTTGAATGCCAGTTTTGAGCTTTCATTTCCAGAGAAATGTATAGACTATTATATATTTCTGGAAATTCCTAGATGTTTAACTTTCCATAGCCGTTGAGAGCGTGCTATTTGGACTTCTGTAGCTCCAGAAATGCTCCTTCGAGGGCACGGAGGTCAGAATCCAACAGCATCTACTGTCCTTTCTCTGTCTCTGAATCAGACTTTTCCAAAGCACCTCAATTTCTGTCAGAAAATACCTGAAATCATCATAAAGCATACAAAATCAAAGTAGAATCCAAAAAAATGAATTTTTCACCAAAACCTCTGAAAAAATAATAAAACTTAAACAAAACATAACAAAAATTATATGAAAATCATACCAAAAAGCATATAAAATATCCGCTCATCAGAACACCAAACTTAAACTATTGCTTGTCCCCAAACAACCAAAAACAAGTAGGATTAAAAAGAAGAGAAGGATACAATAAATATCAAAGTTCTCAATGAAGCTCAGTTTCAATTAGATGAGCGGAACTAGTGTCTATTCACTTCTGAGTAGTTTTGGCATCTCACTTTCCGTTGAAGCTCAGAAAAATTGACATCTTTAGGAATGTAGAATCAAGATGATACTATTCATTCTCCTGGTTTAGTTCTTTTTTATTCTTGAACACAGCTTCTTTTGAGTCTTGGTCGTGACCCTAAGCGCTTTGTTTTTCAGTATTACCACCGGATACATAAACGCCACAGACACTTAACTGGGTGAACCCTTTAGGATTGTGATTCAGCTTTTCTAGAATCTCCAGCTAGTGGTGTCCAGAGTTCTTAAGCACACTCTTTTGGATTGGATCACGACTTTAACTGCTCAGTCTCAAGCTTTTCACTTGACACCTTCACACCACAAGCATATAGTTAGGGAAGTAGCACATTTGAACTGTTTAGTCCAACATTTTATTTCTTTTAAACCCTCCTAACCGTTGATGCTCAAAGCCTTGGATCCTTGCTCTTGCCTTTTGGTTTAAAGAGCTATTGGCTTTTTCTTTTTCTTTCTTTTTTGATTGCTCTCTCTTTTTTTTTGCATATGTATATATATATTTTTTCTTTTTGCTTTTTGCTGCTTTTTCATTATTCTTTCAAGAGCCAATATTCTTAACTCCAATATCAAATATGCACTGTTCATTCATGCATTTAGAAAGTAAAAGCAATGCCACCACATCAAAATAATTGAACTATTCTTATGATATAAGTCGAGTTCATGCATCTTACTTCTCTTTTTCAAATAAAATTTTCTTTTAAGTATGGTGAGAGATGCATGGAATAATTCATAACTTTAAGACATAAATAAAGAGGATAACACACTAGAAATAGACAATAAGGTAAAATATGTGGAAAATAGAAAAATAACATAGGCAACAGGGGATTAAGAAAATGGGTCCACCTTAGTTATGGCGGCTACTACTCCCTCTAAAGAATCCAATGGAGCGCTTGATTTCTTCTATGTCTCATCCTTTCCTTTGTTGCTCTTCTCTTATGGCTCTTTGATCTTCTCTTATTTCATGGAGGATGGTGGAGTGCTCTTGATGTCCCATCCTCAGTTGATCGATGTTGGAGCTTAATTCTTCTAGAGAAGTATTCAGTTGATCCCAATATCCTTGGGGAGGAAAACGCATCCCTTAAGACATCTCATGAATTTCTTGTTAGGGGCAGCTCCACATGCTCTTGTTGAGGTGCATGTGTAAGCTCTCTAGTTTGCTCCATCCTTCTTTTAGTGATGGGCTTGTCCTCCTCTATGGAGATGTCTTCTTTTATGACCATTTCAGCTGAATTGTATAAGTGACAGATAAGGTGGAAAAAAACCAACCTTGCTAATGTGGAAGGCTTTTCAGCTTTCTTGTACAATTCTTGAGGTATTACCTCATGTACTTCCACCTCGTTTCCAACTATGATGCAATGAATCATGATGGCTCTGTCAATGGTCACTTCTGACCGATTGCTAGTAGGGATGATAGAGCATTGGGTGAATTCCAACCATCCTTTAGCTACGGGCTTGAGGTCAAGCCTTCTTAGTTGGATAAGCTTGCCTTGAGCATCCATCTTCCACTGAGCTTCTTCCACACAAATGTCTAAAAGGACTTGGTCCAGCCTCTGATAAAAATTTACTCCTCTAGTGTAAGGATGTGGGTCTCCTTGCATTACTGGCAAATGGAGCGCCAACCTTAAACTTTTTGGGCTGAAATCCAAGGGTCGCCCTCGGACCGTGGTGCTTCAATTTTTGGGGCTTGGGTTCACACTTGTATCATGATGTTTAATGACCCATGCATTGGTATAGAACTCTTGTACTATCAAGATTCCAACTTTTGGGATTGGATTTGTTAGAACTTTCCAACCTCTCCTCTGGATTTCTCATTGGATCTTCGCGTATTCATTCTTTTTTAGCCTAAATGGGACCTCAGGAATCACTCTCTTCTTTGCCACTACTTTATAGAAGTGGTTTTGATGAGCTTTGGTGATGAATCTCTATCTCCCAATGTTCAAAGGTAGAAGCAACAACTTTTCCTTTCCTCTTTCTAGATGATTCTCCGACTTTGGGTGCCATAAATGTGAATAAAAAGCAAAAAGCAAGGCTTTTCCAACACCAAACTTAAAATCTTTGCTCATCCTCGAGCAAATATGAACAAAAAGGGTAGAATAGAGTAGAAAAAGAAGAAAATAGTAGAGATAAAGGGAGAGAGGGATTCGGCCAAGTGGGGGCTTTAGTGTATGAGGTGTGTGTTGGAGAGGTGGTATGGGGTGGTAGTTATAAGGGTGGGATGGGGTAGGGTTCGAATGGGAGGGGGAATTGGGTGGAAAATTTTGAATTTGAAGTGGGTGGGGGTTAGTGGAAGTTATGATGGTTTTGGGAAGAGGGTATGGATGTGATTGGTTGAGGGATTATGGGGAAGAGTGTGTAGGGTAGAGTGAAAGTAAGAGAGAGAAAAAGGTGGGGTAGGTGGAGATTCTATGAGACCCACTGGTCCTAAGAGGCTAGGGAATTCGAATTCCCTGCCCCCTTATGGGCATTGAACGCCCAGCTCCTACTCCTAGCTGGCATTCAACACCAGCTTCATGCTCCTCACAGTGCGTTGGACGCCCTTAGGGGACTTCCTTCCTGGCATTCAACGCCAGTTCTCTGCCTCCTGGCTGGCGTTCAACGCCAACTACATGCTCCCTGGTTGGCGTTCAACGCCAGCAATGCTGCTCCTCTTGGGCATTGTATGCCCAATAGGGATACCCTGTGTGGTGTTCAACGCCAGCTTGACTACTCTTTTTGGGCGTTGAACGCCCACTCTTGCCTCCCTATCTGGTGTTCAATGCCAGCAAGGGGCCTACTCTGGGGTGTTCTGTTTCTGGTTCTGACTGTCTCTGTTTCTGTTCTAACTACTGCACATGAGCACAAACTTAAAGAAATAATTATGTAAAACAAACTTAAGGAAAAATAGAAATAACTCATTATGGTTCGGTTGCCTTCCAACAAGCGCTTCTTTAACGTCACTAGCTTGATGGTTAACTCATTACTGAGTGAGATAAGGGGCTCTGTGCTCTCATGGATGAGTTCCACATATTCTAGAGACAGGATCCTGTTCACTATGTTTGGAAGGACTGGATTGTTAGTGAAGACAACTCTCATGCCAGGTGAAAGGTCTTCAGTAGGGATATTTTTGTCCCTTCAGCCTTTAGGTACCTTCTTCTTAGTACCTTTTATTCACAGCGCTTGATGATGGCTGCCCAACACCAAACTTAGAATTGGTGTCTAATGGTTTTGTATAGTTTTGCACTGAAAGAGAGTGTTGGAACACTAAGTGTTGCACAATTGTCTCTCTTTTGTCAAAGGGAAAATTAGGACTAGGTATCTTAAATAAGATACAGTCCTCATGCAATTACAAGACTAGCTCTCCTTTTGCTACATCAATGATGGCATTGGCAGTGGCTAGGAAAGGTCTTCCAAGGATGATGGATTCATCTTCTTCTTCCCCAATATCCAAGAATATAAAGTTTGCAGGGATGTAAAGGTCCTCAATCTTTACTAAGACATCCTCTACCCCCATATGCCTTTTTCATTGATTTGTCTTCCATCTCTAGTGAGATTCTTGCATCTTGCACCACAAAGATTCCTAGCCTCTCTATTACAGAGAGTGGCATGAGGTTTATGCTTGATCCTAGGTCACACAGAACCTTCTCAAAGGTAATGATGCCTATGGTGCAAGGAATTAGGAAGCGTTCAGAATCCGGAAGCTTCTGAGGTAGTTTCTTTTGAACTAAGGCATTGAGTCCTTGGTGAGCACTAGAGATTCTTTCTCCAGTGTCTCTGTTCCAAATAACTTGGTATTTAGCTTCATCAGAATTCTTAGGTACCGAGCAACATGCTCTTCCATAGTTTCCTTTACCTCATCATAGGACGAGTGATCTTCATAATCCATGATTTGCAATAAGGCATTCAATGGAATTTCTATGGTCTCCTCATGAGTCTTAGTTGCCTTCAGTTCTTCAATAGAGAAGTTTTTAGAGGGCGTTGAATGCCCAATGATAAACCCTATTTGTAGGGTTTATCTTGTATTGATTTTTGGGGATTTTATAACCTTTTACCCACATTTATGCAATGAAATAGCATGGTTTTGTATAGTATCCTTTAATTGTGCTTAAGAGTGAAAACATGCTTTTTAGGACTCAAAATAGCTAAATTTAATTCACCTTGATTCTATTAGATGCCTTGATATGTTTGTCAAGTGATTTCAGATTTAGGAGGCAAAGATTGGATCAAGGGAATGAAGAAGAAGCATGTAAAGTTGGAGAACTCATGAAGAAATGATGGAAACAAAAAGCTGTCAAGCCGACCTCTTTGCACTTAATTGATCATAACTTGAGCTACAGAGGTCCAATTGTTGCGGTTCTAGTTGGGTTGGAAAGCTAACATCCGGGGCTTCGAAACGATATAAGATTTGCCATAATTGCATCGCGCATAGGGGCGCGCACGCACACGGTACGCAGACACGCCGATGGTGGCACATGACCCACTTAATGCAACACGTGGCCAGCGATTTTAGAAGCCTTGTGGGCCCAATCCAACTCATTTCTGATGCTATTTAAGCCAAGGATTGAAGGGGAATCAACATACTTTTCATACTTTTGACCATTAGTTCATTTCCACTCATTAGGATTAGTTTAGAAGTAGTTTCTAGAGAGAGAAGCTCTCACTTCTCTCTAGGATTAGGATTAGGATTAGGTTTAGTTCTTAGATCTAGGTTTTTATCTTTGCTTTCTTCTACTTCTACCTTTCAATTCTTTGTTGTTGCATTCACCATTCTTCCATTCTTTTGTTGTAATTTCCTTTATGTTGTTCTTATGTTTTGTTATAGATCTACTATTGTTCATTCCATTTTCTTTCAATTCAATAAGAGGTAATTCATGTAGATCTTGTTTCCTTTAATTGTTGTTGTTAATTCTTTACATTTGATTGTTGTTAGAATTAATTCTTGTAGGATTGATATAGCTCATTTGACTTTCCTTTACTACTAGTTAGAGGATGATTTAATGAGATTAATCCTTGCCAATTCTCATATTGTGGTTAGTGATTAGGATAGAGATCCTTGACCACCAACCCTTACCAAGACCTTTTTAGGCCTTAGTTTACTTTCTTGCCATTTATCTTTCATTCTTCTTATCAAAACCCAAAAATGACTCACAACCAATAACAAGACACTTTATTGTAAATCCTAGGGAGAACAACCCGAGGTTTAAATACTTCGGTTTATAGATTTTAGGGGTTTGTACTTGTGACAAAAAAATTTTTGCATGAAAGGATTATTGTTGGTTTAGAGACTATACTTCAACGAGATTTCATTTGTAAAATTCTAAACCATCAAAAAACCGATCATCAAAATGGCGCCGTTGCCGGGGATTTGCAATGGTGTTATGTTATTGGTTATTGTGCATATGTGAATAGTGTGAATAGCTTATCTTTTGCTTGTTTACTAGATTTTGTTAGTTTTATTTTATTTTTTTCATTATGAATTCTCACTTTGGCTATGATTTTGGTTCTAATTGTGTTGTAGGAAATGTGCACTTCAATGGTAACATGTACCATGGATGGAACCAACAAAGATGGGAGGAGCCTCAAGGAATTAATCACTCCTATTGGCAACAACCTCCGGATACTTATAGGTATAATTCCCATCCTAATGCATGTCAATTTAACGGCTATGATGACTATTTTTGTGACACTCAACAACCACCATCATATGCCTATGAATCTCATCCTCAATATGAGCCTCAACATAGCCCTCAACCATTCTCACAAGCCCCTTTCTTCCAAGTACCTTTATGTGACCCTTATCCATCATATAACCAATCACCCATACCACATCCTTGTGATCATTATGAGCAAGAACCTTTAGAACCACCACAACCCTATCAAGATTACTACCATAAACCACCTCAACACTCACCATCTCCATACCCTTACCAAGAAGAACCACCTTCCTACTATGAACCCTCTCTCCAAAATGATGAACTCTCTTATCTACCCCAAGCCCCAATAGATGATTCTCTTACCTTGCTACTTCAAGGACAAGTGGATATGCAAAGGAACACCTTAGAGTTTGTGACTAACTTGACCAAGGTAGTGCATACTTTAGCCTACAAATGTTTGAACACTCAAGGTGCTTCCATAGTCACATACGGAGAATCAATTGAAGAGCGTAGCATGAAGGAGAGATTGGAAACTCCAGTGGGGATGAGGGATGCTATTTTGTGTTGGAACAATTGGAGGAGCCTATGATCATTGAAGAAAAGAAAGAGGTGGTTGAAGATTTAGGAGATGTTGAAAGTCCATGGGAATGTAGCATCATGGAGAACTCTTCCAAGAAGCTTGATATCGATGTTGAGGAGGGTGCGCAACCTCCAAGGCATATCATCGCTGGAGACTTGGAAGAGGCTTATCAAGAGATGGATTCAATCATGGATGAATTTCTCTCTACAATGGAATCCTCTCCCATTGGACATGAAGTTGAAATTATAAAAGAATGTGCACAACCTCCTGTACCCTTGGTGAGCAACGAAAAAGAGAGAGGGAGAGATTCCAAGCTCTCATTAGGGTTCATCTTCTTCAACTTCTAAATTCTCAATAATTCTTTGGTGAGATCCATTGTGATTCTCAATTTACTTTGTTCATGTTATAGATCTTCTTCTCTAATCTCAATTAGTGATTGTAATTGCTCAATTCTCATAGATCCTAGATTCAACTTTGTAGTTTTGGATTCTATCAATTTCTTGAGAAGTTCATTTCCATTGTTGTTCTTTGTTGATTGTTGTTAATTTCTTGTGTTGAAGAACTTTTAATTCTAATTTCTTCTTATTCTTACTATGCCTTTCATCCTTGCTCATCAATTGTTTGATAAAATGCCAACACTAGTTATGGAGTAAAAGTTTCTTACTTGGCATAGGGTTTGGACCATTAGAAAGAGTTGAATAGCTTATGTCAATTGTTGATTTGGAATTAGAAATTGCTAATTGACTTGGAATGCACTAAAGCTAGATTTTCCTAGGGTAAAACTAGGACTTGTGACTCAAGTTAGTTACTCTCATTTGACTTTCCTTTATACCTAGGGGTTAACTAAATGAAGCAAAGCCTAATTGTTATCATCATTGAGGAAGCTATAATGATATAATTTCTAATGCCGACCCTAGGCCAAGTCTTCTAAAATTGATTGTTTGTCATCTATTTTGCTAAACCCTCAAAGAATCATAACAAGGCTTCCTAATCAATAAGATGCATTCTCTAGCAATTCCAAGGGAGGACAACTCGGGAGACTAGTACTCTCAGTTATAGATTGTAGGATTGTTTGATGCGAAGTTTGAATGTGGATTAGACTATACTCACGATTATATCCATTATTGAATTCTATATCGGCATGATAAATTTCGTTTATCACCCAACTGCCCTATTACTAGCGTTCAACACTAGATGTTGTGCCTCTTTGGGCATTGAATGCCCAGTAAGGACTCCCTTACTAGCGTTCAACGCCATGACTAATTCTTCTTTGGGCTTTGAATGCCCAGTAAGGACTCCCTTACTGGCGTTCAACGCCAATGATGGTTCCTCTTTGGGCATTGAACGCCTAGTATGGGCTTTCTTACTGGCGTTAGATGCCAAAGCATCCCCTTTAGATTCGGCCTTAGCTTCTACAGTGATGGCCTTGCACTCTTCTCTCGGGTTCACTTTAGTGTTACTTGGGAGAGTATTCAGAAGGATCTCAGGGATTCTCTTGCTTAGTTGACCAACTTGTACCTCCAGATTTTTGATGAAGGACCTTGTTTTTGTTATGAAACTATGTGTGGCCTTAGAGAGTTCATAGACTATGGTAGCTAAGTCAGAGAGGATTTGCTTAGAAGTCTCCATCTATTTTTGAGAAGATGGGAATGGTTTATTACTGTTAAACCTATTCTGGTTTCTTCCACCTAGATTACTATTGAAGCCTTACTGAGACTTCTGTTAATCCTTCCATGAGAAATTAGGATGATTTCTCCATAAGGAGTTGTAGGTTTTTCCATAGGATTCTCTCATGTAATTCACCTCTTCAATAGTGGGTTGATCTGGATCATAAGCATCTCCTTCATAGGAGGTGTCATGAGTGTTGCCAGCTGCAGCTTGCATTCCAGTCAAATACTGAGAGATCATATTGACCTGTAGGGTCAAGATCTTGTTCTGAGCCAATATGGCAGTCAGAGTGTTAACCTCTAGGATTCCTTTCTTCTGAGCTACCCCATTGTTCACAATGTTTCTCTCAGAAGTGTACATGAACTGGTTGTTTGCAACCATTTCAATGAGTTCCTGTGCCTCTTCAGGCGTTTTCTTCAAGTGGAGTGCTCCACCAGTAGAATGATCCAAGGACATCTTGGACATCTCAGATAGACCATCATAGAAGATACCTAGGATAGTCTGTTCTGAGAGCATGTCAGAAGAATATCTCCTGATCAGTTGCTTGTATCTTTCCCAAGCTTTAGAGAAGGATTCACCCTCTTTTTGTCTGAAGGTTTCAACTTCCAGCCTGAGCTTGCTCATCTTTCGAGGTGGAAAGAATTTGACCAAGAATGTATTGACCAACTTTTCTCAAGAGCCTAGGCTTTCTTTAGGTTAATAATCTAACCATGTCCTAGCTCTGTCTCTAATAGCAAAAAGGAAAACCATAAGCCTATAGACCTTATGATCTACTCCATTGGTCTTAACATGTCACAGATTTGCAAGAATTTAGATATGAATTGATGTGGATCTTCCAGTGGAAGTCCATGAAATTTGCAATTCTGTTACATCAGAGAGACTAACTGAGGCTTAAGCTTAAAGTTATTTGCTCTAATGGCAGGTATGGGGATGCTTCTTCTATAGAAGTTAGAAGTGGATTTAGTGAAGTCACCAAGAACCTTCCTTGCATCACCTCCATTATTCGGATCGGCTTCCATGTAAGTGCTTTCAGTTTCTTATTCGAAAAGTTCTGTGAGATTTTCTTCGGAGTGTTGTGTTTTAGCTTATTGTAAACGCCTCCTTAGAGTCCTCTCAGGTTCAGGATTAGGATTAAAGAGAGGTTCTTTATCTCTGTTTTTGCTCATGAACAAGAAAAAGAAAACAAAAGAGAAAGAGAATGGGAGTTTCTATGTCAATGTATAGAGAACTCCCTGTGAGATATGAAGAAGAAAGAAGAATGAAGATAGAGGAATAAGAAGAAGAATTCAAATAGAGGGGGTAGAAGAATTCGAATATTAAGAAGCAAAAATAGAAACTAGAATTAAAATATTGTTATTTTTATTTTAATTATTAATTGAATTCAAAAAAGATTTAAAAATTGAGTGTGATTTTTGAAAAATAAGAAAGAGAAAGAGCTAAGAAGTTTTTGAAAATAGAAGAGAGAGAAATTAGTTAGGAAGTTTTGAAAAAGAGGGAAGAGAAATGAGAGTATTAAAGAGATATCCAACTTTTAAAATTAAAATAAGATAAAATAAGTAACTAATTAAAAAAGATTTGAAAATAAGATAAGATAGGAGATTTGAAAAATATTTGATTTTAAAAATTTTGAAATTTTAAAATTGGAAAGGAAAAGTCAACAAGATAGGATAAGAATTGAAAAGATTTGAAAAAGATTTGATTTTGAATTTTGAAATTGAAACAAGATAAGATAAAGATTTGAAAATAAGCTGAAAAGATAAGATATGGTGAAGATTTGAAAAGTTTTTAAATTTTGAAAATATTTGATTTTGAAATTTAAAATTAAGATAAGATAAGATAATGATTTGAAAAAGATTTGAAAAGATAAGATTTGAAATCAAAATTTGAACTTTACTAACAAGAAAATACTATACTAAAAAAAATTTTAAATCAGGATAAGAAAAAGGCAATAAGATTTTCGAAAATTTGAAAAAAGATAGAAAAGATATTATTTTTTTATTTTTCGAATTAATGAGGAAAGAGAAAAACAACCAAAAGACACCAAACTTAAAAGTTTTTATATCAAAGACACTAGTTTTTTGAAAATTAAAAGAAAAACAACCAAAAGACACTAAACTAAAAGTTTTAAGATTAAACAAAGAAAAGAAGTAAGAACAACTTGAATACCAAGAAGAACACTCAAGAACAATTCGAAAATTTAAAGAGAATAAAGAACACACAAGGGACACCAAACTTAAGAACTGACACTAGACTCAAACAAAAGGCAAAGAAAAGGATTTTGAAAAAGTTTTTGAAAAAGAAAACAAAAGACACGAAACAAAATACTAAAAAAACCTAATCTAAGCAACAAGACAATCCGGTAGTTTGTCAAACTTGAACAATCCCCGGCAATGGCGCCAAAAACTTGGTGCACGAAATTGACTCCGCAATATTTGCACAGATAGAGCGGCAAGTGCACCGGGTCATCCAAGTAATACCTCAGGTGAGTGAGGGTCGAACCCACGGAGATTGTTGGTTTGAACAAGCAATGGCCATCTTGTAGATCTTAGTCAGGTGGATAGAAAATATAGTTGTTGTGAAAAACACATAAAAACAGAATAAAGATAGAATTCCTTAATTGGTCTGAAATCAGTGATGAGAGAACGGTTGAGGCTTCGGAGATGCTTCCTCCTTCTGGACTAACTTTTCTCACCGTCTACTTCATCTTCTCATGATTCATTCCATGGCAGGCTGTAAGTGACTAACGCCATGTCAGTGGTCATTAATCTCCTCTGCTTCTGATCAACCGCCAGGTCAGTGGTCATCCAATCTGAACGGGGTGAACTCTAACAGTCGATTTCCTTGGTGATCCTACTCAAAACACCACAGACAAGGTCGGATCTTTCGGATCAGAGAACGCTACGTCTTGATTCTAGCCTCTACCACAAAGGCCCTAATCGCCCCGTACCTTGGCTGAACTAATGTTTCCAAGTCCCAAATGAAGTCGTGGATTAGCCGTCTAAGAGATGTATAATCAAGCTTGTGGTTCAATACTATCCCATCAAGGACTCGCAAGAACCCATGTAGAATAGGGATGACAGTCAAGTTACACTCCCAATTCATTAGGATGAATAACAAAGATACATCTTAGAATAGAATCAAGCATAGATTGAAATACAACAATGATATTAATCCATAAAAGTCAACAGAGCTCCTAACCTTAACCTAGTAGATTAGTGACTCATAGCTTATAAAAAGTAGTAATGTATTAAAAAATATGGCATAAGGTCCTGAACAAGGATGATCCTTGTTCTATATATACTAATCTAATAACTAAGAATTACAAAAAGAAGATAAACTAGTCTTGTAGTGCGAAAATCTACTTTCCAGGCCCACTTGGTGAGTGTTTCGGCTAAGCTAAAGGTGACTCTATGAGCTAGTACCCTTCTTGGGCGTTGAACGCCAGCTTTGGACTCCTTTTTGGGCGTTGGACGCCAGCTGCTCCCTATTGGGCATCCAATGCCAGGAAGAGGGTGAAGTGCTGGCGTTGAATGCCAGTTTTGGGCCTTCATTTCCAGAGAAAAGTATAGACTATTATATATTTCTGGAAATCCCTAGATGTTAGCTTTCCATATCCGTTGAGAGCGCACCATTTAGACTTCGCTAGCTCCAGAAATGCTCCTTCGAGTGCACGGAGGTCAGAATCTGACATCATCTGCAGTCCTTTCTCTGTCTCTGAATCAGACTTTTCCAAAGCTCCTCAATTTCAGCCAGAAAATACCTGAAGTCATCATGAAACACACAAACTCAAAGTAGAATCTAAAAAAATGAATTTTACACTAAAACCTATGAAAACATAATAAAACTTAAACAAAACATAACAAAAACTATATGAAAATGATGCCAAAAAGCGTATAAAATATCCGCTCATCATCACCCAAACTAGATTACACCTAAACAACAAAAACACAAAAAAACTCAAAAATCCAAAGCCATTTTCGAGTTTTGGGCTAAGGAAGAAAACTAGAGCTAAAGAAAGATTTTCTTACCAACAAAACTTAGTTAGAAATGATGGACTCGGCGAGAGCGACGCGTGGCCACAAACAGCTTATCAATCGAAACTCCAGATCAAAAGTTGTGGAGCTTTGAAGGAGGAGATGAATAGTAACAAAACCCTCTTCTCCTCTCTTCTCAACTCAGTGCCCCTTTCTTATTTTCTTTGTGAAAATGAGATGAATGCTTATTATTTAGTACTTATATATGCTGAACTTGGGTCTGGTCCAACCCGTTAGCGTTTTAGGTCCGTTTGGCCCAACTTTGGGCCAAAATATTTAATATTAGTTCCTGGTTTTCAATTCTAAATTATTTTTGTCTTTCCAAAATAATAAATTCAATTTTCAAAATCTTATTTTTCTCAATACGAGATACCAATCGGACTAGAGCCGGTACTGTCGGCTTAAGTGTCGGTACACATTTTTACAAAAATTTTCCGTAAAAGATACATTTTTTCACTCAGAAAAAATCATTGAATTCAAATTTCACCTTTTTATTTTCAAAATATTATTTCAAAACGGTTAAAATGGGTCTTACAGAGCTTGTCGCGACAGGGTGCAGTGGCAGTGCGGCTCCCTCCCTTCCTCTCCCGTTCTGATTCGCAGCTCTCCTTCTTTGCTATCGTGTAACCGCAATTTTATGTGAGAGGAAAATGGAAAAGGGGGTGGTGGCGTGTGTATGCGGGTTGGATTTAGTTAGGGTTAGGGTTTCAATTAGGTATAAAGGTAATCTTAATAAAATTAGGGGATAAGGTATTAATTTAAAATCTAATTTAATCCTTAAAATCACTTTAAGAATACTATTATTTATCAATTTACTAACTGACTTTCAATCAAGTACTCTAGTTTAAAATATAAAATAATATAATTAATTTTTTTTGTTCATAAAAATAAAAGTATTAAAAATTTTTAATGAATAAATAAATTGAAATTCCCTTATAATAAAATTTTTTAAAAGTTCTGGGTTTTAAATATTTGACAAACTTTTCTACCTTTTCCTTTCTTGCCATTTTCCTGTAATATTTAGAATGAAATATCAATATAATAATAACTGTTACCATCATAAAAAGTAAAAAGTACTATAGAACAATGTAATTATTCCTTGATTTTGCTTATAAAATGGGAGCAAGAAACAAAGTGGGAAAGAAAAGAAGTCACTGAAGGTTTATATAGCAAATCAGCACGCTCAACTCACAATCAACAATCAAAACATGAAATCCTTGTTAAATTGAGATCTCAACTGCTATATTTGATAAAAGATTAGCCAATAATAAGTGTTTATTCATATGGTCAGTGCTATTTCTTATGGATACTTTTGATATTTAAATATAAAACAAAGAACACAAAAATAGAATAAATGAAAAATAATTCAAAAATCAGCCAATACTTATATCTTTTTTATTACATGAAAATTTAAATTACCTTGATTGGCATTTTAATTACTTCCTTGATTGCAGTTAAAGTAGTAAGCACAAAAAATCTATTCCGGCCCAGCCCAACAGAGTAGGGACCCAAGTCCGAGCATTCGTCCAGCTGGAGAGGAAGTTTCTAGAAAAGAGGACTTGCTCACGCGGGACCCACTCCAATACAGACTATTTAAAGGGAGGACCTACCCTCCCCAGAGGTACGTCATCTACTCTAACCCTAATAACCACCCTTCGTACAGACACTAACTTGTGCATCGGAGTCCTTGCAGGTGGACCCCCTCCCCTTCCTCATCTTACGATCTGACCTGTTTGAGTAAGCGAGCCACCGAACGTTTCAGTCTATGGGGAACTAGCGTGAATGGACTTTCTGTTGGGTCTGGTGGATGAGCAAGAAGAAGAGGGAGTGCGTGAGCAGGAGGGGACTCGCCACATGAGCGGAATAGCCTCCGTGACTTCCTCTCGCGAGCGTACGAGGACCCCCTCCTGTAGGAACGACCCTCCTTCCGTCCCCCCTGAAAGATGCCCTTTCAGAGGAATGAATGGTGACAGCATGACGAACGGATTTTTGTGTGGTCTAGAATTCACAAATAAAGGCTCGTTGAAGGTATTGCTTCTAAACCAACTAAAATCTTTTCATACAAAAGATTGTTTGTCACAAGTACAAAACCCTAATAAATAATAACCGAAGTATTTAAATCTCGGGTCGTCTCTCAAGAAATTGCAGGAAAGTGTTCTTATAATTGGTTATGGAAAAGTGTGTTTTGGGTTTTGGATAAGAAACAAGAAAAGTGAATTGCGAAAGGAATAAATGAATAACTAGAAAAGCTCTTGGCAAGGTATGAGAACTGGAAGTCTTATCCTAGCTATCCTTATCAGTTGTGATGAGAATTGTCCATTGCTCCCATTTAGTTAACCCTCAACGAATGAAGGAAAGTCAAGTGGACTAATCAATTTGATTCCTCAAGTCCTAGTCAACTCCTAAGGAAAGACTAGCTTTAGTGGAATCCAAATCAATCAGTGACTTCCAATTATCAATGAACAAGGGAGTTTGATAACTCAAGTGTCACCAATTACTGAACCAAAGCCAACAACATAGAAGCCTACTCTAACATCCTTCTAAGCATTTTATCAAGTATTTGGAGGGTATAACATAAAAATATAGGAAACTAGCTAGGAATATTAAATCCAAAAAACCAATTGCAAACATCAATCAATAACAAATAGTAGAAGAAGCAATAAATCTGAAATACCTCAAATTGTATTAAATAGAAAATCAATCTAACATGAGAATTCATAAACTAAAGTAATTAACAAGGGAAATCAATAAACTAGAAAACCAAGACAAATAAAAGTAAAAGGGAAATCCTAAATCCTAAAACCTAAGAGAGAGGAGAGAGCTGCTCTCTCTCTAAAAACTACATCTAAAACCTAAAAGTGTGAATTATGAGAAGTATATAATGAATGAATGAATTCTCCCACTCTGTAGCCTCTAATCTGTGTTTTCTGGGCCAAAAACTAGGTCAAAAATAGCCCAGAAATTACCCCAAGCGATTTCTGATACGTCCAGCACGTGCGCATGTCACGTGTATGCGTTGTCCACGGGTACGCGTCGTCCACGCGTACCCGTGGATTGAACTTTTGCCAAGTCACGTGTACGCGTGATTCATGCATGCAGGTCACCTAACAGCCAGGCAGCTATGACAAATTCTATATCGTTGCAAAGTCCCGGATGTTAGCTTTCTAACACAACTAAAACCGTCTCATTTGGTCCTCTGTAGCTCAAGTTATGGTCGATTTAGTACGAAGAGGTCAGGCTGGACAGCTCAACGATTCCTTAAGTTTCTTATATTCCTTCCACTTTTACATGCTTCCTTTCTATCCTCTAAGCCATTCCTACCCCCATAAACCCTGAAATCACTTAACACACATATCAAGGCATTGAATGGTAATAAGAGAGGATTAAACATAGCAAAATTAAGACTAAAGAAGCATGTTTTCAATCATAGCATAAAATTAGGAAAGAAAATGTAAAACATGCGATTTCTATGAATAAGTGTGAGAATAACAGATAAAATCCACTCAATTAAGCACAAGATGTACCACGAAATAGTGGTGCATCAAATATCCCCACACTAGAACATTAGCATGTCCTCATACTAAGCTCAAGAGAAACTATAAGAGTGAAGAGGAATGGTAGAAAGTATGACATGCAACCTATCTATATGAATGAAACTACATGCAAAATGTTTCTGTCTACTTGGTTGAAAGTAAACAAGTTCTCCAAGACAAACATAAACTAGATTTCACTAATTCAAATCATACAGTAAAGATAAGTAAACCTGTAAGAAGATAGCTCATGAAAGCAGAAAATATAGAATCAAGCATTGAACCCTCACTGGTAGTGTATATCACTCTAACTCTTTCAAGTGTCTAGGGTTAATTCACTCACATCTTCTCTAGTCATGCTTTCTAAAACTTTGTTCTTCATCTAACCAATCAACAAAATTTTAGTATACTAATCCAAACATCCTGAGGTCTTTTCAAGTTTGTAATGGGGCTAAGGTAAGGGTGAGGATATATGTATGGCCAAGTGAGCTATAATATGAATCTTTGATTACCCTAAGCCCTCACCTAACACACACACACACTGTGTAACTCTAAAATCATGCCTAGCTACCCATAATTCCCACTTTTGTATATTTCACATACTCATATACCAATATTTTTTCTTTGATTTCACCACATATGCATTGATCTTTTACTAAACTTAACATTGGGGTAATTTTGCCCCCTATTTATTTATTTATATTATATATATATTTTTTCTCTTTTTTTCTTTTTCTTTTTTCTTTTTCTCTCTTTTTTTATTAAAAATATAAAAGTAAACATAACATACCAATGCACATGGCTCTTTTAATTTTCTGGTCTCATATGAGTAGGTACCCAAATTCCCAATATTTTGTCAATGAAACACTATACACTTCAGTCAACCCAAGTTCCCACAGTTTTCAACACTTAATTGACACACAATCTCTATCTTAAGCTAACCAAAGATTAAAATGGGATAATTAATTATTTTTCTGCTTAAAACTAGTGATGTGGTAAAACATAGAACGGAAGGGGATTAAAAGGCTCAAAGTGGCAAACAAAGGTGATTGAAAGTGGTAGACTATTTGGAATAAGTGAGCTAATAGAAATGATGGCCTCAATCATATGCAAGCATGTAAATACACTAAAAAATGGACATATAGAATGGAACAAAGTAAAGATTGCAATCATAGAGAAGAAAACACACAAGAATAAAATATTATGGTTAAATAATGTAACCATATAATTAAGCTCAAATCTCACAAGTTGTGTGTTCTTAGCTATAATTCATGTTCCAAATTACAATCCTCAAACAAGTTTAAAAAAAATTTCAATTTAAATTAGTGAAATATTGTAAAAAGGGCCTTGAAAAGAAACTCATTATTTTAACCAAGCAAGACATACATGCAAACAAACATGCAAATGCAACAACTAACAAGGAAAATAAATGATTGGTGTTGAAAAGAAGGTAACTAACCCACGGAAGTCGGTATCGACCTCCCCACTCTTAAAGATTGCACCGTCCTCGATGCATGCTAAGATGTGCAAGTGGACGGGTTGCTCCAACTGACGCTTGTAGATGGAAGCGCCTTAGTTGGAGGTCTCGTGGTTCCTTTCCGTGCCGGTGTCTTGTCAGTGGCCTTCTCTTTTCCTTTCTTGGTACCCATGTCTAAAGAATAAAGAAAAGGAAGAGTTTGAAATATAGACAACTAAGACCGGAAGGGAGAAAATTCCAAGTGATAATGAATGCCAAAGGAAAGATGTTAGCCCAACTACATGGTAGTTACAACATGTATGGAAGACTCCAATATGGATCAAAAAAGCAATTCATAAAATTAGATACAAGATGGTAACAACATGCAGGTAATGGGCATGAGAAGCATAATTCAAGCATCAATTATTAAATGTGCCAAGTGTTGTGAAAAAGAGGCATACAAGTAAACGAGTAAAAGAAAATAGGATTCAAAGTGCCAGAAAAGCTTTTTCACAAACACGTGGTGTGCAAGGTATAATTGGAATGAAAATAATGTAATCTAAATGTATAAGAGAGCCAAATTAAAATATCAGTTGTCAAATCACTCCTTATAAAATCCACAAGCTCAAAATAATAAAATAGTACCCAAATAAAATTCTAACACCAACATAAAAATACATGAGAAGAAACCATAGATAACTAAGGCAACAAGAAATAAATAAATACAACAATGGAAAGAAGGGGGACAGAGTTGATGGGGGAGGGAAAGGAAAAGAAGGGGAAAGGAGATAAGAAAGTAGAAGGGAATGAGAAACGAAATGTGACGCGTAAGCTGCATCACGCGTGTGCGTGAAAACTGAGTTAGCCCTATGATGCGTAAGCGTCGCCCACGTGTACGCATGGGTGGTCTGAAAGCGAAAGGACGCGCACACGTCAGGAACGCGTACACGTGGGTGATTTTGTGCCTCTAGCACAGTGCCAGCCCCATACCATCACAACTCTCTGTTCAGCACGCTTTTATGCCGATTTTTTATGGTCATGCGTGCGCGTCAGGGACGCGTACGCGTGGAGGGCTGAAATCATAAGCGATGCATACGCGTGAGGGATGTGTACGTGTGGTCTTGCTTGTGCGTCAAGCACGTGTCCAGCACTACTCCTCCCCAACTTTCTGTTCAATTCTTTTATTGCACGCACACACATATGAAGCGTACGCATCAGCGACGCTTGCGCGTCGTGTGCTTCTTTTTTTATGCAATATGCAAAATGCAGCATGCAGATGAATATGCAGAAATTATGAATGAAAAACTTGTGAAAATAAAATAAAATAAAATAAAATAAAACTAAGAATAAAAATGAAAGATCATTCCATGGTGGGTTGTCTCCCACCTAGCATTTTTAGTTAAAGTCCTTAAGTTGGACATATGGTGAGCTCCTTGTCATGGTGGCTTGTGCTTGAACTCATCCTGAAACTTCCACCAATGCTTGGACTTCCAATAAGGTCTATCGATACCAGGTAAATTCCTCAAGCTTTGATGGAGTTCTTCACAAGCTTTGAGCTCCCAAGATTGATCCTCATGTATTCCGGATCCCAAATCTTGATTCTACACCCGTCCTCAAGTTGATTATCATGGTTCCATCCGGGTGGTAAGTAATCTAAATTCTCACTAAGGCATCCAAACAGTTTCCTAGACCCATCCATTCGAGCTCCATACCAACCCTTGTATTTAGATTTTGAGCTCCTAACCACAACGAACCTATAATTGTGTTGCCAGCCACTAATCATCTCCCTCTTACTCTCAAAGCCATAAAGAGCTCTAAGCTGACCATCTGTCTCAAGTAAACCATATTCAAGTGAGAAAGTAAAGGTCAAGGATAGGAGTTTTACCCACTTGAATGTTGTATTGGATGGTAATGGCTTTGGGGGAGAGGTCTCCAATAGCTTTGGCAAGGTCATTTCAAGCTCCATTCCCTTGTGCTCTCCCTTGGCAACTTCCACCTCTCTGTAAGCTCCTTCAATTTCAACATCTTCCTCTTGGCAGCTTTCTTCCAATTCAATCTCTTCTTCATTACCTACCAAGGGCATGGGAGGTTGTGCTTCTTCTCATTTAATCTCCATGTCAAGTCCAATGGGAGATGATTCAATTGTAAATAAGGATTCATCAATGATTGAATCCATCTCTTGATCAATCTCTTTAAAGTCTTCAACCAGGATATGCCTTAGAGGTTGTACACCCTCCTCAACATCAATTTCAAACGTCTTAGAATGAGGCTCTATGACTTGACTTTCCCATGGAGGTTTCGCATCTCCCAAGTCTTTAACCACTTCCTCTTCTGTGATAATTTCAGCTTTCTCTACTTGCTCTAAGATAAAATCAGACTCCTCCTTGATGTCTTCCTTCACTATTTCTTCAACCACTCCTCCGCCTTCAAGGGTCTCTACTACCTCCACCTATAGGGCCTCCTCTAGCTTCTTATGAAGTATGAATTCGCAAAGACGATCCTTTCTCTCTTGTTCCATGTCAATAGCATAATTGAGATCATCTTTCTCTTGGATTGATGGATGTGGGTGTTCTTCCATGGAAGGCGGTGATGGGATGGAGAGATCATTAAGCGGTTGAAAAGGAAGTGCGCTAGAGCTTGAGGGTGGATTGTTGGGGTTACTCAATGATCCAATATGTGAGGCGAGAGCTTGTAAAGCAGAGGTCAGGCCATTTAAGGTAGAGTTAAGTGTGTTCTCCATGTTTTTTGTCTTTGGTGAATAGCACTAAGAGTGTTGTTATCCAACGAAGGTTGGGGTGGATAGGAGGGTTCATTTGTTGGGAGAAAGGGATCATGATAGGAAGGGGGTTCATCTTGATAAGGATAAGGAGATGGTGTATATTAAGGTGGTAGTTCTTGGAAGTATGGCTCGTAAGGCTCTTGGTATGGTGGGTAAAGGTTAGAGTCATATGGGGGTGAATGGTAGAAAGGGGCTTGTGAGTATGGTGGTTCAAAGTTCTGTTGAGGAGGTGGTTCATAAGTATATGGTAGGGCTTGTTGGTAACTACAAGGGGTCCACTATATTTATCATCTTGGTACTCACCCTGGAATGGCCCTTGACCATAGTAATTTGGTGGAGGTTGGTTGTCACAAAAGGGTCCACCATAACTACTGTCTTGGTATGCATCACAGAATGGTTGTTGGTGATAGTGTATTGGAGGGGGTTGTTGCCAAGAGGGTTGATCAAATCCTGGTGGCTCCTCCCATCTTTGATTCTTCCAACCTTGATGCCTGTTCTCATTATAGCTTCCATTCCTTACAACAACATTGGAACCAAACTTAAAGCCAGAGGGGGTGAGAATTCATAGTAGTTAATAAAAAAATTTAAAAACAAAAACAAACAAATAAGCAAAAAGCAAATATTTACAATAACCAATAATAAGGCGCACGTTTGCAACTCCCCGGCAACGGTGCCATTTTGACGAACGGATTTTTGTGTGGTCTAAAATTCACAAATAAAGGCTCGTTGAAGATATAGCTTCTAAACCAACTAAAATCCTTTCGTACAAAAGATTGTTTACAAGTACAAACCCCTAATAAATAATAACCGAAGTATTTAAACCGCGGGTCGTCTCTCAAGGAATTGCAGGGACGTGTGCTTATAATTGGTTATGGAAAAGTGTGTTTTGGGGTTTTGGATAGGAAACAAGAAAAGTGAATTGCGAAAGGAATAAATGAATAACTAGAAAAGCTCTTGGCAAGATATGAGAACTAGAAGTCCTATCCTAGCTATCCTTATCAATTATGATGAGAATTGTCCATTGCTCCCATTTAGTTAACCCTCAACGAATGAAGGAAAGTCAAGTAGACTAATCAATTTGATTCATCAAGTCCTAGTAAACTCCTAAGGAAAGACTAGCTTTAGTGGAATCCAAATCAATCAGCAACTTCCAATTATCAATCAACAAGGGAGTTTGATAACTCAAGTGTCACCAATTACTCAACCAAAGCCAAGAATATAGAAGCCTACTCTAACATCCTTCTAAGCATTTTGTCAAGTATTTGGAGGGTATAACATAAAAACATAAAAAACTAGCAAGGAATATTAAATCCAAACAACCAATTGCAAATATCAATCAATAACAAATAGTAGAAGAAGCAATAAATCTGAAATACCTCAAATTGTATTAAATAGAAAATCAATCTAACATGAGAATTCATAAACTAAAGTAATTAACAAGGGAAATCAATAAACTAGAATACCAAGACAAATAAAAGTAGAAGAGAAATCCTAAATCCTAAAACCTAAGAGAGAGGAGTGAGCCGCTCTCTCTAAAAACTACATCTAAAACCTAAAAGTGTGAATTATGATAAGTGTATGATGAATGAATGGATTCCCCCACTCTGTAGCCTCTAATCTGTATTTTCTGGGACGAAAACTGGGTCAAAAACAGCCCAGAAATCGCCCCAAGAGATTTCTGATACGTCCAACACATGCGCATGTCATGCGGATGCGACGTCCACATGGACGCGTCATCCACGCGTACGCGTAGATTGAAATTTCGCCAGGTCACGTGTACACATGATCCACACGTGCGGCTCCTCTAACAACTAGGCAGCTATAGTAAATTATATATCATTGCGAAGCCCCGGATGTTAGCTTTCCAACACAACTAAATTTGCTTCATTTGGACCTCTATAGCTCAAGTTATGGTCGATTTAGTACGAAGAGGTCAGGCTGGACAGCTCAACAATTCCTTCAATTTCTTGTATTCCTTCCACTTTTGCATGCTTCTTTTCTATCCTCTAAGCCATTACTGCCCTATAAACCCTGAAATCACTTAACACACATATCAAGGCATCGAATGGTAAGAAGAGAGGATTAAACATAGCAAAATTAAGACTAAAGAAGCATGTTTTTAATCATAGCATAAAATCATGAAGGAAAATGTAAAACATGCGATTTCTATGAATAAGTGTGAGAATAGTGGATAAAATCCACTCAATTAAGCACAAGGTGTACCACAAAATAGTGGTGCATCACAGCGCAAGGATAATGTAGCTTGAGCCACGAAAGAGAACTGACAGCCAAGGATCGCTACAGACCTAGCTTGAGCCTCTCCCGTACTCGGTCTCCCCCCAAGAGATCGGAAGCCCGGGGAAAAAACCCCCGGAGGGACCACGCTAGGTGGTGTATGAAATTGTAATCATACTTTTGCAACTACGCACAACTAACCAGCAAGTGCACTGGGTCGTCCAAGTAATACCTTACGTGAGTAAGAGTCGATTCCACGGAGATTGCCGGCTTGATGCAAGCTATGGTTATCCTGTAACTTTTAGTCCAGAGTTTAATAATAAAAAGAGTTTTGTTTGCAAAAAGTAAAAGAACATGAAATGAATGATACTTGTTATTCAGTATTGGAGAACAGGTTGGGGTTTTGGAGATGCTCTGCCCTCTGAATTTCTTCTTTCCTACTGTCTTCTTCTCCAAACACGCATGGCTCCATCTATGGCAAGCTATGTGTTGGTGGATCACCGTTGTCAATGGCTACCATCCGTCCTCTCAGTGAAAATGGTCCAGTTACGGTTCCCGTAGGGCTAATCATCTTTCGGTTCTCACTTGTGTCGGAATAAGATACATTTATCCTTTTGCACACTGTCACTGCATCCAACATTCGCGAGTTTGAAGCTCGTAACAGTCATCCCTTCCCAGATCCTACTCAAAATACCACAGACATAGTTTAGACTTTTCAGATCTCAAGAATGCTGCCAATTTTTTCCAGCCATTACCATGAAGGTCATGATCTCATGGATTCGAATATTCTGTTGTCTGGAGAAGCAGTCAAACTCATGGATCAGGAGCCCAAGAGATACACACTCAAGCTGTCACCCAATGACTATGTTGAGCTCAGATAAAACGGAAGTGGTTGTCAAGCATGCGCTCATGGATTTGAGAATGATGATGAGTGTCACGAATCATCACATTCATCACATTGAAGTACGAGTGAATATCTTAGAATAGAAGCAAGCGTAATTAGATGGAAAACAGTAGTAATTGCATTAATCCATTGAAACACAGCAGAGCATCTCACCCCCACCCCTGGGGTTTAGAAAGTCATGCCATCAAAGATACAATATGAAATGTAAAAATGCCATAAGTCTCTAAATGAATATCTAAAAGTAGTTTTTATACTAAACTAGTAACCTAGCTTTACAGAAAATGAGTAACTAAGTGCAGATAGTGCAGAAATCCACTTCCGGGGTCCACATGGCGAGTGTTTGGGCTAAGCTTTGAAGATTTCACATGCATAGGCCATTCTTGGAGTTAAACGCCAGCTTTGGTGCCAGTTTGGGCATTTAACTCCAGTTTTGGTGCCAGTTCTGGCGTTTTAGGCCAGAAAAGGGTTTCTAGCTAGCGTTAAACGCCAGTTTGGGCCATCAAATCTCGGGCAAAGTATGGACTATTATACATTGCTGGAAAGCCCCAAGA
The DNA here is from genome assembly GCF_000817695.3 of Arachis duranensis. Taxonomy (NCBI): domain Eukaryota; kingdom Viridiplantae; phylum Streptophyta; class Magnoliopsida; order Fabales; family Fabaceae; genus Arachis; species Arachis duranensis. The sequence goes on from NC_029777.3 coordinate 63,361,760, forward strand.
TGTCTACTTTCCAACACAATTGAGAGCGCCAATTGGGCTTCTATAGCTCCAAAAAATCCATTTCAAGTGCAGGAGGGTCAAAATCCAACAGCATCTATAGTCCTTTTTCAGCCTCTGAATCAGATTTTTGCTCAGGTCCCTCAATTTCAGCCAGAAAATACCCAAAATTACAAAAAAACACACAAACCCATAGTGAAGTCCAGAAATGTAATTTTTGAATAAAAATTAATAAAAACACAACAAAAAGTGAATAAAACATGCTAAAAACTATATGAAAACACTACCAAAAAGCGTATAAAATATCCGCACATCACTAGGCGCAAAGGAAGCGCTCGATCTCCCACAACCCACGACGGATCCGAAAACTAGGATGACAACAGGGAGAGGCCGAGAAGATGGCGCGACCCCATCATCATGGGAGCGACCCCCTTTCACCCCTCTATCCTCAAGGTCCGACTACCGAAACACTTTGACAAGCCAACGGACATGAGATAAGATGGAACCCAAGGCCCCCAGGAACACCTCACGGCCTTTGAGGCCAGGACAAACCTCGAGGGTGTTGGCAAGGCAGTGAGGTATCGTGCCTTCCCCATATCCTTGGCAGGACCGGCAATCCGGTAGTTCAACTCACTCCTACAAGGGTCCATCATGAACTTCTCAGACATATGCCGCAGTTTTTTAGCACAGTTTACCACCCACATTGCCAAGACCAATCACCCGATTAACCTCATGGGGGTAACCGAAAGAGACGGCGAGCCAACCAGGAAATTTCTCGACAGGTTCAATGACGAGTACTTGGAAATTGACAGATTAACCGACTCAGTGGCCAGTGTATGTCTCACGAATGGGTTATTAAACGAAGACTTTAGGAAGCACTTTACCACCAAGCCTGTTTGGACCAGGCAAGAAATCCAGAATGTGGCAAGGGAATACATTAATGATGAGGATGTGAGCCAGGTGGTTGCTACCAACAAACGGTAGCCCCCCAACCCACCCCCGCGCCAACACGAGAACACGGAAAGGTTGAGGTAGCCCTCCAAGGACGGAGGACCAACCAAGCTCTTCAAACCTCTTCCATGGCTGGGAAAGTTCATGAACTACACCACTCTAATAGCCCCAATCGTCGAGGTCTACCAGCAAATAGCTGACACAGGTATCTTGCTGAAACCGCGCCAGTTGAAGGATAGAACTGGCGGGAGTAGAAGTTTGTACTGCGATAACCACAAAGGTTTCGTTCACAAAACTCAAGACTGCTTCCACCTAAAGGACGCTTTAGAATACTCTATTTGTGAAGGCAAATTGATCGAGTTCTCTCAATTCATAAGGGAACCCAGGAGGAGGAAACGCAAGCGTTCTGAAAAAGACAGGAGCCAAGTAGTGAAACAAAGGCAAGGGCCTACCGAGGACAATGATCGCAGCCTCACTGTCACTAATGTTGTAGTCAGGAGAGTTGCACCCCCTAGGTCGAAGTCCACGACAAAGAAAGTCGTGATGTTTCTGTCTATTTCGTCAGATGGCCACGAGATGTCGTCCAGGGTGTCACCCAGGATATCGATTGGGCCAGAAGACCGGTGGTTCTACGACGTACTGGAGAACCCCCCATGGTAATCATGGTGAGAGTCAGAATGGGACTGGTCAAACGGATCCTCGTTGACACTGGAGCCGATTCAAATATTATGTTCAAAAATGTGTTCGACACCCTGGGGATCCGAGATACCTACCTCAAAACTGACCAACACGAGGTCGTCGGCCTAGGAGACAATTTCATAAATCCCGATGGGGTGGTCACCCTTCTAGTTAGCATTAGAGGAGGAGAAGGGAAAAGATCGACAATGGCCGAATTTGTTGTCCTGAGGGACTCCATAGCCTATAACGTCATCTTAGGGAGGAAGATGATAAACGAACTCTCAGCTGTGATACACACGAAGTATTTGGTCATGATGTTTATAACGGACAAAGCTCGGTAGGATCCCTCAAAGGAGACCTAGAAACAGCGGTTGCGTGTGACAACGCCAGCCTCTCCTTGAGGAAAAAGTCGAAGGAGGTGTCCGGGGTCTTCTTGGCTAACTTGGATGCCAGGGTAAACCACAAACCGAGACTTGAGCCAGAGGGAGGGAGACCTGGAAAATTTCAGGGTCGGAGACATGGAGGACAAGTTCACCTTGATAAACAAGAACCTCCCCCATAACCTGAAAGAGCCTCTCATCGAGGCCATCACGGCAAATGGACACTTGTTCGACAGGACGCTAGCCGACATGCCAGAGGTAAACACCGATTTCATGTCCCATCGACTTGCTGTCAAGCCGGATGCCAAGCCTGTCGCCCAAAGATGGAGGAAGATATCCCTGGAGAGAGCCAACGAGGTGGCCAACCAAATGGCCAACCTATTGGAAGTGGGGTTTATCAGGGAACTCGAGTACTCGACATGGTTGTTGAATGTAGTGCTTGTCAAAAAGGCAAATGGGAAGTGGAGGATGTGCATCGATAACTCGGACCTCAACAAAGCGTGTCCCAAAGACAGGCATACTCGGGGTATAACTAAATATCAATGCACAGACCAGAAGAGGAGAAAACGGCGTTCATAACACCAGGATGCACTTACTGTTATACGGTAATGCCATTCGACCTGAAGAATGCAGGAGCGACTTACCAGAGGCTGATGAACAAGGTTTTTAGAGACCTTATTGGCAAGTCGGTAGAAGTCTATGTCGATGACATCCTGGTAAAAATAAGCCAATTGGAGAACTTAGACAGCGACTTGGAGGCTGTCTTCATGTCTCTTTGCAAGCACAATATGAGACTTAACCCCCTCAAATGCGTCTTTGCCATGGAGGCCGGGAAGTTCCTCGATTTCATGATAACCCAGAGGAGGGTTGAGGCCAACCTTGACAAGTGTGAACCTATCCTGCAGATGACCAGCCTAGGATGTGTTAAGGATGTACAAAGGTTGGCCGGAAGGCTCACAGCCCTATCCCGTTTCCTCGGCGCGTCAGTGGCCAAGGCTCTCCCTTTCTTCAACCTCATGAGGAAAGGGATAGACTTCAAGTGGATCCCAGCTTGTGAAGAAGTGTTCAACCACTTCAAGGATATACTTTCAGCCCCTCTTGTCCTGGGCAAGCCCAAAGACGGCGAGACGCTTTTCCTGTATTTGCCGGTAACGGATGAGGCCTTGGTAGCCGTCCTTGTCTGCGAAGAGGATAAAACCCAGTAGCTGGTCTATTTTGTCAACAAAGGGCTGTAGGGCGCGGAGCTAAGGTAGAGCAAGCTGGAGAAGCTAGCCTATGCACTCCTAGTCTTGTCTCAGAGGCTGAGGCAATACTTTTAGGGGCATTGGATCACCGTTAGGACGGATCAAGCCATTCGCCAAGTCCTTCAAAAGCCTGACCTGGTGGGGCAGATGATGACCTGGGCAGTCAAGCTGTCTCAATATGATCTGCAATATGAACCTAGGCACGCAATTAAAGCCCAAGCAATGGCTGATTTCCTAGTTGAAGTAACGGGCATCCTCCCAAGAAATCGGACATGCGGTGGAAGCTCCATGTTGATGGAGCCTCCAATCAAGCGTTCAGAGGAGCAGGTATAATACTTGAAAGCTCAATAAGGGTGGTTGATGAATGGATTTTTGACGGTTTAGAATTTCACTAATGAAATCTCGTTGTAAAGTATAGTTTCTAAACCAACAATAATCCTTTCATACAAACATTTGTTTGTCACAAGTAACAAACCCCTAAAATTATAAACCAAAGTATTTAAACCTCGGGTCGTTCTCCCTAGGAATTGTAATAAAGTGTCTTGTTATTGGTTATGGAGTATGTTTTGTGGTTTTGATAAGAGACATGAAAGATAAATGGCAAGGAAGTAAACTAATAGCTAAAAAGGTCTTGGCAAGGGTTTGTGGTCAAGGATCTCTATCTTAATCACTAACCACAACTTGAGAATTGGCAAGGATCAATCCCATTAAGTCATCCTCTAACTAGAAGTAGAGGCAAGTCAAATGAGCTATATCAATCCTAGTCCATAAGTCCTAACTCTCCACTAATTCAATTAGTGAGAACTAGAGTCAATGGATCCCAATCATCAATTACTTGGACATTAGTAACTCAAGAGTTCCTAAGTTACCCTCCAATCCAAGAACATAAAATTCTACCCTAACTTCCTTCCAAGCATTTCATCAAACACTTGGAAGGCATAAAAGGAAAGCATAGTAAAATTGCAAGGAAAGTAAATCTACACTACTCAATTGCAAGGAATTAAACAACAACAAATCAAATGAACAATAAAGGAACATGAAAACATAAATTGCATTAAAGAGAAATAGAAGAACAAAAGTGCATCAACATAAAAATATAGAATTACAAGAATTAAATGCTAAACTAGAGAGAAGAGATGTATAAGAAGAAGAGTTACAAAAGGAAAAGTAAATCAAAGCATGAAATTAACCTAGATCTAAGAATTCCTAATCTAGATCTAACCTAATCCTAATTCTAGAGAGAAGTGAGAGCTTCTCTCTCTAGAAACTAACTCTAACTACTTCTAAAACTAAACTATGACCTAAAACTAAACTATGACTAATGATCAAAAGTATGTTGATTTTCCTTCAATCCTTGGCTTAAATAGCATCAAAAATGAGTTGGATTGGGCCCACAAGACTTCTAAAATCACGGGCCACGAGTTGCATTTTAAAAAGTCACGTGCAGCATCGGCGCATACGCGTATAGTGCATGTACGCATTCTTAGAAGTGATGAAACTATAGAAAATCTTATACCATTTTGAAGCCCCGGATGTTAGCTTTCCAACGCAACTAGAACTGCCTTTTTTGCACCTCTGTAGCTCAAGTTATGATCGAATAAGTGCGAAGAGGTCGGCTTGACAGCTTTTGCGATTCCTTCATTTCTTCATGAGTTCTCCATTTCTACGTGCTTTTCTTCATTCCTTCAATTCCAATCTTTGCCTCCTAAACCTGAAATCACTTAAAAATGCATCTAATGGAATCAATGTGAATTGAATTTAGCTATTTTAAGACCTAAAAAGCATGTTTTCACTCTTGAGCACAATTAAAGGAGAATTTACAAAACCATGCTATTTCATTGGATACTTGGGAAAAAAGTTGACAAAACCCTCTAAATTTAACACAAGATAAACCCTAAAAATGGGGTTTATCAGTGGTATACGAGCAGTCCATCAAGTTTGACTTTCTAGTCTCCAACAACCAAGTAGAGTACGAAGTCTTGATAGGAGGCTTACTCTTGGCAAAAGAAGTCGAAGCAATGAGGGTTGAGGTAAACAGTGACTCTCAAATCGTCACCTCCCAAATCATCGAGACCAATCAAGCTCGAGACTCCTTACTACAGATGTACTTAGAAAGGGTCAAAAAGTTAAGCAAAGGCTTTGAAGAGGTTGAGGTACACCACGTCCCAAGGGAACGGCACGCCCGAGCCGACCTCCTATCAAAATAGGCGAGCACTAAACCAGGAAGAGGAAATTGATCCCTGATCCAAGGGCTGATAAGGGAACCCACAGTGACCCTGTGCCTAATCCAAGCAGCCGACAACCCATCATAGATCAACCCGATTATCAGTTTCTTGGAAGTTGGCAGACTCCCCGATTACGACAAGGCCACAAAGGCAGTAAGAAGGGAAGCGGCAAAGTACGTGATAGAACAAGGCCAGCTGTTCAAGCAGTGTCTGAGTCAACCTCTGCTGATATGCCTGCGCCCTAACCAGACGGACTACATACTAAGGGAGGTTCATGAAGGGTGTTGCGGCCACCACATTGGCGGGAAGGCTTTCGCCCAGAAGCTCGTTAGGGCCAGCTACTATTTGCCCTTAATGATGTCAGACGCCCAGAAATTTGTAGTGGTGAAAAAAATGCCAAGAGAATGCCAATTTCCACAGAGTCCCAGCAGCAGAACTGAGCCTATTAATGGCCCCCTGACCTTTCTACCAGTGGAGTATTGACCTACCAGGACACTTCCCGGTGGGACCTAGGCAGGTCAAATACCTAATCGTGGACATTGACTACTACACTAAGGGGGTCGAGACCAAGCCGTTGGCCAGTATATCGTCGGCAAATTACCGAAAATTCTTGTGGAGGCAAGTCCTCACCAGGTTCGGCATACCGGAAGTGGTGATATCGGATAACGGGACGCAGTTCGCTGACAAGAAATTCGGTGAGTTTCTTTCCGGCCTAGGGGTAAAACAGAAGTTCTCGTCAGTAGAGTATCCGCAGACCAACTACCAAGTTAAAGCGGCCAACAAAGTCATTCTCCAAGGCTTCAAGAAGCAACTTGACCAAAAGAAAGGGGCATGGGCAGATGAACTCACGTCAGTCTTGTGGTCACACAAGACGACGCCACAATCCTCCACTGGGGAGATGCCCTTCCGGCTCACTTATGGAGTTGACACTGTGATTTTCGTAGAGGTAGGGGAGTCGAGCCCACGACTACTTCGCGGGGGAGCTGAAGAAGCAGTTGAGAAGGATTTGATTGATGAGACCAGGGAGTTGGCTCATTTGTCAGAAACAGCGTTGAAGCAAAGAATTGCCCTAAGATACAAATCCAAGGTACTGAAGAGGAGTTTTGAGCCAGGCGACCTGGTCTTACGACGCAACGATGTGGGCCTACTGACCCCTGGAGAAGGGAAGCTAACGATTAATTGAGAAGGCCCGTACAGAGTAATAGGAATTGCTCAAAAGGGATCTTACAAACTGAAAGACTAGGCAGGAAAAAAGTCCCCAGGACATGGAACGTGGGGACTACCTATATAGTTCCTACCCATCTCATGATCACCCATCAAGAGGTGAGGGTTGACGTTATTTTTGGCAAAGACAGCCAGTAAAACGTCGGCAACATTCTTATCCTGTTGAGTTAACCCCTAGTAAGTCACCTTTTTAAAGGCATTGGCCCCGGCCCCGAAGCTCGAATAGGTCAGAATATGCCGCTTCCCCTCTAGAGTCAACCAGAAGGGGTGCTGACCTTCGGCGGGCCGTACCTTAAAATATTTTTCTTTGAAGCCCTGATAGGAATCTTCAAACAACCCGAAGATTCGTCTACCTTGGGTTGCCCGGAAAGACATGTAACTTTTCTTATATCTCCCTTCCTTAGAAGGGTTCGTCAAAATAAAGAGCCATAGGAAAACTTCCACTGAGACCCGCAGCACCAAGCATTCACATACCATCTCGAAACATCGGATAGAAGCCTAACTGTTCGGGTGAAATTGCGATGGTGCCACATCACAACGTTTCAGAAGCGCCATCTCAAAAGGGGAAAAGGGGATATGAACTCCCAGGCTGGTAAAAAGAGATTTGTATAGCCAAATCCAGTCGGTAACTTGGAGGGTGTTCAAGTTTATGTGACATATCCGCTCTTGGTCTCCAAGAACGAACGCATGATAGCGTTCCTCCTCGAAACCCCCCCCACAAAGCAGGTCGGATTGCCAGAGTTCCTGGAGTTCCTCCAGGGTCATACTGGAGGGGATATCTTTCACGTCTGAGGTAACCCAGGTGTAACGGTCCACGGGAGCTCTCGCAACGGGGCATTGTACCATACCTACAAGGGGGTGACTGCTTAAGTCAGACAGGAGCGTCAGAAATCCGGGTGGTATGTATGGAACTAACACTACGACATACTACGCACTAACCTACGGCTAAAAGCTAGCTAAAAGCAAACAATGCACCTAGTAGAAACCCCCCAGATCCTATCTAGCAGCAGTTATACACATACAGGACAGTCAAAAATTTCTCATGAACAATAAGAAGCAGCAGTTACACGCAGTCAACATAGTTAAAGAATGAAAGCAAGATTGATCAGCTGATTGTAAACGGAAGTAACGCTTACCAGGAAAGGATGAATAAAGAATGGCAAATTTTGAGGAAATGCGGCAAAGTAAAGTGTATTGGAGACATCTGAGTTGGGAGAAATCAGCAGGATGGAGTAGTGCTGAATGCAGGAGTGATGGGAAGAGAAGGAGTTTGAAACGTAACAAGAAAGAAAAGCATGAACACCAAAATGTAACCAACACTGAGAAGCGCAAAAGACAGGGGTAAAATAGACTTTTTACCTAAACTTCAAATCAATCATAATGAGCATTAAATGCCCCGTGCGAGAAACGAGGCGACGATTTACGCCTCTTAGAAACGGATGAATCCCACACGCGTATAGGGGGCACGCCCCTATCACGAACGGCCGGCCAGACAAGGAGCCAACTAGATGGGGAGCTGAGGAGAACGCGCCAACTACGGTGCTCACAACTGCTACTAGCACATTGGAGACACTGTTCCGGCCCAGCCCAACAGAGTAGGGACCCAACTCCGAGCATCCGGTCGGTCTGGTGAACACCCGAATCCGAACCGAAAGGTGACCCGATTGTCACCCCTCCTGCGTGATCCTGGACAGCTGGAGAGGAAGTTTCTAGGAAAGAGGGCCTGCTCACGCGGGAGCTACTCTGGTACAGACTATTTAAGGGGAGGGGCATACCCTCCCCAGAGGTACGTCACCTAGTCTAACCCCTCATAGTCACCCTTCGTACAGACACTGACTTGAGCGTCGGAGTCCTTGCAGGTAGACCCCTCCCCCCACCCCCCTCCGGCGCACGCGCGCGCAATTCAGTAAGCCGGAAGAGTCACACGTCAAAACTCATCATACGTCACCTATTCTGTTATATATTACTAATTTTATAATTAAAATATGTCACATGTCACTCTCTCATTATAATTGAAATTAATTTTTTTCTTTTAAAATTAAAGAATTCTCTCCTCATTTCTCTTTCTTTCTCTATATCTCTTATTCTTTCACTTATTCTATCTCTCTTATATATCATTATCAATGTTTAATTATAAATATGACAATCAAAATATGCAACAAAATATTCTCTAATTACAATTAAATTTAAATTTAAATTAAAATATAGCTATATTATATTACTATTTAACAACTAAATTGTATGATATAACACTCTTTTATTATTGAGATAAAATATTTTTTTCCAAAATTAATAAACTCTCTTCTTCTATTTTCTTATCTGTCTCTCTCCCCCTCTCTATTTCTTTCTGTGCTTCCCACTCTATATATAACTTATAATTTATATTTTATATTACTAATTTGACAAACCAAAATGTGTCACAAAATATTCTTTCATTACAATTAAAATAAAATTTTTTCATCAAAAAATAACTCGCTTTCTTTCTCTATCCTCCTTCTTCTTCTTCTATATCTTTCTCTTTTTTTTCTCTCTCATTCTCTATTACTCTCTATTTTTCTATTCTACAAAAAATAAAATTAATAAAATAATATAACTCACTCTTTATTGAAATATTTATTATATATAATTTGAAGAGAATACTAATGTTGTGATTAATAACTAGAATCAAGATTGAATTCTTTCAAAAAAATTGATTTTGAGTTAATTTTATAACTATCAATGAAAATTTTTTATACTAATATCTAATTATATTTTTATATATATATATATAGAGGGAGAAAATATTATTTTTAAATAACAAGTATATGAAAATTAATTATTTTTATTTGTTTAACTTACTTAACACCTAATCAAATGTAAAAATATACACATTAAATTTTTTTAAAATTTTAGATAATCAATATTAAAATGAACTAAATTCTTTAATAAAAAAATAATAACTAAAAAAATTATTATTTGATTTTTTTATCTGTGGAATCTTGGCCTTCTTAGTTGATGAAGACTTTTGTCTCTTACTTTTTAATAAAAGTAATTTGATTCTATAAATCTTTTATGCCATAATATATAATATCAGAACAAAATTGACTTAATTTTAAAAGATTTATATTCTCGTAACATTATTACGGATAAAAATACTAATAGCATGTGTATAAGACATACCCTAACAGCAATGAAGAGTAAGAACATACCTGCAAGTCTGTAATATTTGATGTTTCATTTGTAAAAAATTGAGAGTTCAGCTGTGTTGATCAAGTTCAAGACTACTGAACTTAAAAATTCAAGTTAATCTGGTTTAATATAATGATAGTCAGATGAAATCTAGGAGTATTGTAATGACAATAAAAAAACTCATGCAATAAGCATAATAATAAGCATAATGCCACCTTCGTTAACGGTAACAAATAATATTACATGTCATTTATAAAGTCTGTGAATCATCATAATTCACACATTGATACCGAATGTAATTTAAAATAAGATAGAAAATTAAAGAAAGGAATTCTTTTATCTTAATTTGATTTTTTGATACAATTGTTAAAAGAATCACTCTAAAAATAAAAAAAAAATTCATTCATCAAAATTAAAAAAAAAATGGCTACAAAATTTTAGAAATTTTTATACGTCTTAAATTTAAAATTTTAATTCATGAGTTCACTAAAATAAAAATGGACCAAATTATAATTGAGTCTAAAACAAATAAAACAAAACAAAATAAATATAAAATAATTCTTAAAATAAATATTAAGAAAGTATACCTATTTGATTCAAGTTGACTAATGAGAGTCTTCAATAAAACTTGTAAATAGTAAGACGTTTGTCTTTCCATAATCGTTAACCATTGCCTTACCCAATTGTTAATGTATTTATTGAACAAATGATTTAGTCATGTTTACAAAATCTTGTTTTATTCTCTTAATTATTCTCTTATAATTGGACCAATTGGCATATAACAGTATCATTCCCTTCCTCCTGAAAAAGAATCATCCTTGAATTTGCATTCAAATCAAAAGGAAATAGGTCAAAGATATTTAAAGTAGTTGACACATTATACTCACCAGGAAGGTCAATCTTGTAAGCATTGTTATTGATCCTTTTGAGCACCTGAAATAGGCCATCACCTTTAGGGTCTAATTTGGATTTTCTTTGAATAGAAAACCTCTACTTTCTCAAATGAACCCATACCCAGTCACCAGGTTCACAGACAAATTGTCTTCGACCTTTATTCACCCTTTGAACTATCAACCTATTTTTTTTCAATCAATTCATGTGCTTTTACATGTATTGTTTTAACTTTTTTAGCTTTATCTTTTGCATCCAAGCTAACAAAATCACTTAAAAGTAAAGTTAATAAGTCCAAAACAGTTAAAATATTAAAACCATAAACAAGTACAAAAGGAGAAAAATGTGTAAAAGAATGAATTGTTCTATGACAAATAAACTCAATAAAAGGTAAATAATCTCCTCAAGTTTTTAAATTCTTACCAACAACAGCAAGTAATAAGATCCATAATGTTCTCTTTACTATTTCAGTTTTACCATCAGTCTAAGGATAACATGTAGTAGAATATAATAATTTTGTGTCCAATTTACCCCATAACGCTTTTCAAAAAAGATTCAAAAAATTTACGTCACAATCAGAAATAATAATTTGGGGAATACCATATAAGCACACAACCTCTCTAAAGAACAGATCAACAATGTTGCATCATTAGTTTTATGTCATGCAATGAAATGAGCTGTTTTATTAAACTTTTTTACCACAATAAAAATATTATCTCTACCTTTTACTAGTTCGAGACAAACCAATAATAAAATTCATAGAAATATCAATCCACTGATGCACAGGAACAGGTAAGGGACTATATAAACTATGTGGTAAAAACTTAGATTTAGTCTATTTACATGCAATATACTTAGTACAAATTTTTTTAACATCTCTACGCATGTCAGACAGTAAAAATGTTCAGATAATACATTCAATGTCTTATGCACACCAAAATGACCCATATGTGATTCCAGAACAAGCAGGCACACAAATTCTATTACCACGAAACAGAAAATTTTTATATCCATAAAATTTTCTAAATGTACCATGTTCATAAGAGACATAAATAGCAGAAAAGTTAGAATCAGTTACATACAACTCTTTTAAAAACATAAATCTTAACAACTTAAAAGTAAGTAGTAATCAAAACATACCTCCTAGATAAAACATAAATAACTATATTTTCTTTACTTTGTTTAAAGCCAATCACATATGAAAATGTCTCAATGAATTTGTAAGAAAGAGAATAACAGAATTAGGTGGGAGTGAGCACTCTAATGCAAACCATGCTACAAAAGGGAAGTTAGTTACAGAGCAGAGGCACGTGGCTGCTAACCCACCTTCTGCAGACGTGCGTAGAAGCATGAGAGGACGCATCATAAATAGAAAATGGAAGGATTATGCTGGTAGCTAGAGCCTGGTATGGTGCTATCCTTTCTTCTGTTCCTCCCTATTTTGGTTACATACTCCTCATTGTTCTGTTCTAATTAATTATTCTTCTTACCTAGGTTCTTATGCAACATCAGAATTGCTGCGTTCCTTTTTCTTGCTTCACTTAATTCTTCTTAGTTCTAATCACTGTTCATTGTTCTTTTCCTTTTCTTCAAGTAATACTTAAAACTCATATAGCTCCATATTCCTTGTAATTACATTCTGATTCATCAATACAACATCACTTTTTCCCTTTTGCGTTATTAAGTACCTTCCATTTGGTGCTTTCATTGCCATGGCAGACAACATCAGAATGAAGGGTTTGGAGGCCGACATCAAGAAACTGTTCCAGATGATGGAATCGATGATGGAAGAAAACAGATCTGAGCGTGCTCGATTGAAGGAAGCGACGGATCTGAAATTCGAGTCTTTCCAAGCCTCCATTTCCCAAATCACAAATGAGTCATCCTAGGCTCGCTCGGTTGTCTTGGGTTCTCACCATGGCGCGAACTCCGGGGAGATCATTCTTGGCGCGGAGCTGCGCAACCCAGGAAGGTAAACTGTGACTTGGCCAAATTTGACGGATCTGATGCCTTGGCTTGGATTTTTTCTATTAATCAATATTTTGAGTTCTTTCAGGTTCCCGAAGAGGAACAAGTGGATCTGGCTACAATGCACATGTCGGGCATGGCAATTTCCTGGTTTCAGATGACGCAACGTACATCCCCCTTTCGTTCTTGGACCCAATTGAAGAGATCAATTGAAATTGAGTTCAGTCCTTCACTGTTTAAATCGCCGAGAGAACTTCTTTTCAAACTCCAACAGCGAGGGATGGTTTCCGATTATTATGCAGAATTTGTGGCATTGGCTAACCGATCCCACATTGATCCCCCGGATGCCTTGCAGGATTGTTTCATTAGCGGGTTACAGCAGGATATTAGGCGCGAGGTCAAGGCGCAATGCCCACCTTCCTTGATGAGAGCTGTGAGCTTGGCCCGTTTATACGAGGATAAATTCTCACCCAACCCGACTACCACTATGGCACCAGCCTCGTTCCGCTCGGTTACCCCTCAGACATTGGCTCTAACTCAACCTAAGCCTTCTCTACATACAGGATCACCTCCATTACTACCAGCGCCATCACCACGATCCTCCACTTCTTCTCCACGTAATCCGATTCGCAGGTTATCCTCAGCTGAAATTTAGGCTAAGAGGGCCAAAGGCTTGTGTTATTAGTGCGATGAGAAATACACGGCTCTCCATAAATGCCCAAATCGACACTTCATGTTATTTCAGCTTGAAGAAGACAAAGCCTCCGAGGGGGAACAACAAGCTGCAATTGAAGAGGTAGTAGATCCCTTCCTTCAGACTCTTGAGCAACAAGTGACTGACCATCACCTATCCTACAATGCCATGCATGGTACCTCTGGTTCATCCACAATCCGAATTAGAGCTATCCTTCAAGGATTGGAGGTTCAAGCTCTATTGGATGGAGGCAGCTCTGATAGTTTCCTCCAGCCTCGGATAGCCACATTCTTGAACATCCCAGTGCAGCCTGCCCCTGGTGTGAGGGTGATAGTGGAAAATTTTGGTATCATGGATGTTGAGGGTTATATCCCTTCTCTGGAGGTCACAATGAGGGGATGCAAAATCACTATTCCACATGTCTTTGTGCTGCATGTGGCTGGAGGTGACTTGGTGATTGGTTCTCCTTGGCTCAAGCAACTGAAAACGCACATTGTGGACTATGATGCTGCTTTTCTTCGATTCCTGCATAATGGTGAGTTTGTGACAGTGCATGGTGAGAAGAACCCCACCTCGGAGCAAGCTCAGTATCACCACATCCGACGTATTCTCAACACTGATGCAATTGAGGAAGCCTTCACAGTGGAAGTTCAGCAACCTGCACAGAATACAGCCACTCCCCTGCCGTCTTCCCCTACCATGGGGCCTGCTTTTGTTGAACTCCTCTAGAAGTATCAAACAGTGTTTCAGCAACCTACAGGGCTTCCCCCACAAAGATTACATGATCACTCTATTCCCTTGGTAGAGGGAGCAGCACCAATTCGGGTTAGACCATACCGATACCCTCACCACCATAAGAATCAAATTGAGTGCATGATTCAAGAGATGCTTAAGGATGGCATCATCCAACCTAGCCGTAGCCCTTTTTCATCACCAATCCTTTTGGTAAAAAAGAAGGATGGCTCTTGGAGATTCTGTACTGACTATCGTGCTTTGAATAATATTACAGTCAAGGATCGCTTTCCCATTCCCACAGTGGATGAACTTCTGCATGAGTTATTTGGAGCAAAAAATTTTTCAAAGTTGGACCTCAGATCAGGTTATCACCAGATTTTGGTGAAGCCGGAGGATAGATACAAGACTGCATTTCGCACACACCAAGGACATTACGAATGGCTAGTAATGCCATTTGGATTAACAAACGCACCAGCCACCTTCCAACACCTTATGAACGATATCTTTCAGCCATTCTTGAGGAAGTTTGTCCTTGTCTTCTTCGATAACATATTGATCTACAGCCCTTCCACTTCTCAACACTTAGCCCATTTGAAGATCATGTTACAAACTTTACAGAAGGAGTCCTTATTTGCCAAGACATCAAAATGCTTGTTTGTTGTGCCTGAAATTGACTATCTGGGCGACACCATCACGGAGAAAGGGGTGCACATGGAAAAGGATAAAATTCAAGCTGTAGTAGCTTGGCCAACACCTAAGAACCTCAAACAACTTCGGGGATTTTTGGGGTTGACAGGTTACTATTGACGCTTCATCAAAGGTTACGCTTCTCTTGCATCTCCTCTCACAGATTTATTAAAGCAAGATGCCTTCCGATGGAGCTCAGTTGCTACTCATGCCTTTGAGTCATTGAAGAAGGCAATTACTTCGGAACCTATTTTAGCTCTTCCAAACTTCGATTAACCTTTTATAGTGGAAACTGATGCTTCAAGTACGGGAATTGGAGCAGTTCTTTTGCAAGATAAACACCCCATTGCATTCTTTTCTAAGAAATTATCTACTAACAAATAGCACTAGTCAGCTTATGCCCGGGAATTTTATGCGGTGACTGAAGCGGTAGCCAAGTTCCGTCATTACTTATTGGGAAAGAAATTCATTATACGTACAGATCAGCAGAGCTTGAAGACTCTAGGAGATCAGACCTTGCACACCCCTGACCAGCAAAAGTGGATACATAAGCTCATGGGGTATGACTTTGAGATTCAATATAAACCTGGTAAGGAGAACACTACTGCTGATGCCCTTTCTCGCAGCTTCATGGCTGCTTGGTCTTGCCCAAAACCGGAATAGTTCAATACATTGAAGAGCGAAATAGAGGCTGACAACGTACTGAGGGATGTTCGGGAAAATTGTGAGAACGGCTCACCTAAAGACCCCAACTATTCTGTTCAGAATGGGGTGCTATTATGGAGGAATAGGGTGGTGATTCCAAAAGGGAGTTCATTGATGCAAGCAATTTTGCACGAATTCCATGATAGTGTGATTGGAGGTCATTCTGGCATCGCCAAGACTGTGGAACGGATTTATTCTACTTTTTATTGGCCAAATATGCAACGAGATATCAGAGCTTATGTTCTTTCTTGCTCCACTTGCCAGCGCACCAAAACAGAGGCTCAACTACCTGCAGGATTGCTTCAACCTCTCCCAATACCATCACAGGTTTGGGAGGCTGTCTGCATGGATTTCATCACTGCTCTTCCACAGTCTCACGGGTACACAGTCATTATGGTGGTCATTGATAGATTGACAAAATTTGCTCATTTTATACCATTGAAACATGACTTTGATAGCCGCTCAGTGGCAGAGGCATTCATCAGGAATGTTGTCAAACTCCATGACTTTCCTAGCTCCATTGTCTCGGACAGGGACCGGGTCTTTATGAGTCATTTTTGGCAGTGATTATTTAAGTCACAAGGCACTACTTTATCCATGAGCTTAGCATACCACCCACAAACGGACGGGCAAAGTGAGGTCTTGAACAAGACATTGGAGATGTACCTTTGTTGCTTCTGTTTTGAGAATCCTAGGTTATAGTTTGATATTCTATCTTGGGCCCAGTATTGGTATAACACTTCTTACCACAGAAGCATCAAAATGTCTCCTTACATGGCTTTATATGGTCGTGCTCCCCCAAATCTCATTAGATATGAGTTCTCCTATGAGGATGAACCGTCGTTGCAAGAGTTGCTAACCAACCGGGACACACTGCTGGAGCAACTTAAGACCAACCTCAATCGTGCCCAATGGTGCACGAAATTGCAATCACACTTTTGCAACCCCGCACAACTAACCAGCAAGTGCACTGGGTCGTCCAAGTAATACCTTGCGTGAGCAAGGGTCGAATGGCCCAACCTTGACAATCATGTCCTCAATTATGCCTGATGGGTATTTAATGGAGCCATCAGCAAGTTGGAGGCATATCCGGGTTGGTTTGACTTCTCCAGTCAACCCAAGCTTTCTGATAGTGGATGCAGGTATTAGATTGATGCTTGCTCCAAGATCACATAGAGCTGTCTTGGTGCAAGCACCTTCTAATGTGCATGGTATCATAAAGCTCCCTGGATCTTGAAGCTTTTCTGGTAAGCTCTTTAATATGACTGCACTGCATTCTTCAGTGAGAAACACTTTTTCAGTTTCTCTCCAATCCTTCTTATGACTTAAGATTTCTTTCATGAATTTAGCATAAAAAGGTATTTGCTCAAGTGCCTCTGCAAACGGAATCTTTATTTCAAGAGTCCTTAGATAGTCTGCAAAGCGGGCAAATTGCTTATCCTGCTCCGCTTGGCGGAGTTTCTGAGGATAAGGCATCTTG
>NC_029777.3:63379118-63379919 GCF_000817695.3 Arachis duranensis
TCAGAGGGGCATTTTCTTAGCATACCTCTATACCTCTCCCAGGCATTATAAAGGGATTCATTATCCTCTTGTTTAAAGCCTTGGATGTCCAGCCTTAACTGTGTCATCCTCTTTGGAGGGTAAAAGTGATTCAGGAATTTGTCTGATAACTGTCTCCATGTTTTTATGCTTGCTGTGGGTTGGTTATTCAACCACCTTTTAGCTTGATCTTTTACAGCAAATGGAAACAATAATAGTCTGTAGACATCCTGATCTACCTCTTTATCATGTACTGTGTCAGTAATTTGTAAAAACTGTGCCAGAAACTCAGTGGGTTCTTCCTGTGGAAGACCGGAATACTGGCAGTTTTGCTGCACTATGATAATGAGCTAAGGATTTAGCTCAAAAGTGTTAGCTCTTATGGGGGTATACATATACTACTCCCATATGAAGCAGTAGTGGGGTTAGCATATGACCCAGAGTCCTTCTGGACTGTTCATTTCCACTTAGGTCCATGATGGAAGAGTCCTTTTGGACTGATTAATCCCACTTAGGTCCATAATGGACAAAAGGGAAATGATAATGATCGCAAGGAGATAAATTTTGTTGTTTTTTTTTTTTTTGAATTTACGAAAAAAAATAAAATAAAATAGAAGAAAAGTAAAAAAAATTCAAAAATCAAAAAGAAAATAAGATCAAAGCAAATTGAGAACTGAATCAATTAGTTAATCAAAAAGATTTTGAAAACAGCAATTAAAAAGATATGATTGAAAAATTTTTATGAAAAAGATTTGATTTTGAAAAGAGGAAAGAGAAAAACAC
>NC_029777.3:63380531-63410068 GCF_000817695.3 Arachis duranensis
CGTTCATAGTTGAGAATGATGATGATTGTCACGGATCATCACATTCATCCGGTTTAAGAACAAGTAATATCTTGGAATGGAAGCAAGCATGATTGAATGAGAAACAGTAGTAGTTGCATTAATCCATCAAGACACAGCAGAGCTCCTCACCCCCAACCATGGGGTTTAGAGACTCATGCCGTGGAAAGTACACAAAGAAAACGTGTAAAGTGTCATGAGGTACAGATACAATGTCAAATGATCCTATTAATAGTAAACTAGTATCCTAGGGTGTACAGAAATGAGTAAATGACGTAAAAATCCACTTCTGGGTCCACTTGGTGTGTGCTTGGGCTGAGAATTGAAGCTTTTATGTGTAGAGACGTTTTCTGGAGTTAAACGCCAGTTCTCATGCCAGTTTGGGCGTTTAACTCCAAGTTTTATGCCAGTTCCAGCGTTTAACGTTGGAAATTCTGAGGCTGATTTGCCACGCCGGTTTGGGCCATCAAATCTTGGGCAAAGTATGGACTATCATATATTTCTGGAAAGCCCAGGATGTCTACGGAAAGCCCAGGATGCCTACTTTCCAACGCCGTTGAGAGTGCGCCAATTGGGCTTCTGTAGCTCCAGAAAATCCACTTCGAGTGCAGGGAGGTCAGAATCCAACAGCATCTGCAGTCCTTTTTGGTCTCGGAATCAGATTTTTGCTCAGGACCCTCAATTTCAGCCAGAAAATACCTGAAATCACAGAAAAACACACAAACTTATAGTAAAGTCCAGAAAAGTGAATTTTAGCTAAAAACTAATAAAAATATACTAAAAACTAACTAGATTATACTAAAAACATACTAAAAACAATGCCAAAAAGCATACAAATTATCCGCTCATCACCCAACAATATGTGAAGACGTTTGCTGATAAAAATCGTCGAGATGTTGAATTTCAAGAGAATGATATGGTACTGGTTCGTTTACAACCCTACCGCCAACACTCAGTGGCTTTGAGAAAAAATCAGAAGTTGGAAATGAGATACTTTGGCCCATTTCGCATTGTCAAGAAACTCAACTCGGTGGCTTATAGACTCAAACTTCCTCCTGAGGCCAAAATTCATAATGTGTTTCACATTTCAGTGTTAAAAAGATTCCGCAGGGATAACACTGATCAGTACTTGCCATTGCCTCTACAGACTAGTACCAAAGGTCCTATACTTGAGCCTTCTCAGGTTATAGGAGTTCGCACCATTCTCAAACATGGAAAACCAGAAGACCAGGTCCATGTGCAGTGGGGAATTGGAGACACTGCAGAAACTTCCTAGGAGCCAGTTGCAGACGTGATTAGACTATACCCTGCTCTCAACCTTGAGGACAAGGTTGGGCTAAATGGAGAGGGTAATGTAAGAAAGAGAATAATAGAATTGGGTGAGAGTGAGCACTCTAATGCAAACCATGCTACAAAAGGGAAGTTAGTTACAGAGCAGAGGCACGTGGCTGCTAACCCACCTTCTGCAGACGTGCGTAGAAGCATGAGAGGACGCATCATAAATAGAAAATGGAAGGATTATGCTGGTAGCTAGAGCCTGGTATGGTGCTATCCTTTCTTCTATTCCTCCCTATTCTGGTTACATACTCCTCATTGTTCTGTTCTAATTAATTCTTCTTCTTACCCAGGTTCTCATGCAACATCAGAATTGCTGCGTTCCTTTTTCTTGCTTCACTTAATTCTTCTTAGTTCCAATCACTATTCATTGTTCTTTTCCTTTTCTTCAAGTAATACTTAAAACTCATATAGCTCCATATTCCTTGTAATTACATTCTGATTCATCAATACAACATCACTTTTTTCCTTTTGCGTTATTAAGTACCTTCCAGAATTCTACCTATTTAGCATATTTTTTAACAAGTTTACTTTGTCCCTTTAGGTGCTTCAAAGATTCATGATTTGTGTGAATCACAAACTCCTTAGGTAAGAGATAGTGTTGCCAAACCTTCAAAGCTCGAACCAAAGCATATAATTATTTGTCATAAGTTGAATGTTTGCGCTGAGCTAAATTCAACTTTTTACTGAAAAAGGCAATGACTTGCATTTTCTACATCAAAACAGCACATATACCAATCGCAGAAACATCAAATTCAATCTCAAGGGTTTTATAAAGTTAGATAAAACAAGAATAGGGGCAGAACACAAACAATCTTTTAGAATATGAAATGTAATTTCTTGTTCTTTTTTCCATTTAAATCCAACATCATTTTTTATAATCACCGTGAGAGGCACAACAATGGTAGAAATTTTTTTCACAAATTTCCTATAAAATCCAACTAATACATAGAAACTTCTTACTTCAAAAATATTTTTAGGCGTTGACCATTCATGAATAGCCTTCAACTTTTCCTCATCAACCTTAATTCCACTCGCACTTACAACAAAACCAAGAAATACAGACTCTATCAATACAAAATATGCACTTTTCAATATTGGCATATAATTTTTCTTGTCGAAGCACTTTCAAAACAGACAAAACATGTGACAAGTGGTCATCCAAATAAGTGTTATAAATGAGAATATCATCGAAATAAACAATAACAAATTTACCCAAAAAATCTCGCAAAACATGGTTTATTAGATGCATAAAAGTATTAGGTGCATTAGTTATCCCAAAAGGCATTATTAACCACTCATATAACCCAAGTTTTGTTTTAAATACAGTCTTCCATTTATCTCTGAGTTTCAGTATAATTTGATTATACCCACTTTTCAAATCAATTTTAGTAAATATGCATGCATCATGTAATTCATCAAGCATGTCATCTAACCTAGAGATAGGATAACGACACTTTACTGTAATCTTATTTACTGAACAACCCACACACATCTGCCAAGTACAATCTTTCTTTGGAACCAACAAAAATAGTACAGCACATGGACTCATGCTCTCCCTAATGTGGCTTTTGGCTAGTAATTTCTCTACTTGTCGTTGAAGCTCCTTTGTCTCCTCAAGGTTACTATTATAGCTAGCTGGTCTATTAGGAATGGTAGCACCAAAAATAAAATATTTGATGCTCAATCCTACATAATAGAGGCAAACCATTTGGCACGTCAATAAGAAAGACATCTACAAATTTCTGCAACAAAGAGACAAAACTATTTGGCATATTTGGGTTAAGTTCAGTGTTAAATAATAAAGTATCCCTAAACCAAACCATAATTATAGCTCTCTTGCCTATTAAAACACTCCTTAAATCCCTTTAGTTTACAAAGAAACACAATTTTCTCTCACCTCTCTTATTTTTCACTGTATTTGCACTATTCTTATGACGTACACTATTTTCTTTCTTTTCACTCACCTTTGAGCCTTTTGCTATTTTTTTTCTCTCATATACTCTTTTCTCTCAAATTTTTCTTTGACCTCACATCCCATTTTTTTCTTGGTATCCTATTAAAGTTTCAACTAATCAAGGTAAACATTCTTAGGTGATACTGAAGCAAGAGTAATCTTACGACCATTAAAATCAAAATAGAGTTGATTCATATAACCATCATGGAATGCTCAACGGTTGAACTATCAAGGTCTCCCCAATAATAAATGACAAGCTTGCATTGGTACCACATCACACAATACCTCATCAACATACTTTCTAACAGAGAATGTAATTGTCACCTGCTTGTCAATCTTGATCTCACCACTATCATTCAACCACTACAACATATATGGTTTAGGATGTCAAACGCATGTCAAATCCAATTTCTCCACCATAAGTGCACTAGCCATATTAGTCCAACTCCCATCATCAATAATCAGACTACACACTTTTACCAAACATCTAGTGTGAAAAAATTTTGACGTTGTTCTAATCTATCTTCTTTCACCTGAAAATTCAAAGCACGTCTAACAACAAAAGATTCACCATGGACAACATACTCAACATCACCATCTGAACGATTCTCCAAAGGTGGCATACTATTATTATCAGAATCAACACCATGATCAAAATCAGACACAATATCATTCCCTCTAATAACCATCATCCTCTTATTTGAATAATCACTAGCATAATGATCCATACCATAATATTTGAAGCATTTAATATCTCTGTTCCTAGAAGCAGTAAAAGAAGAGTTAGAATTACCTTTCTTCTTTGTGGCATCAAACAACTCATTGGATTCAACATCCTTAGTCTTTGTTGTGTCAGCACTATGAGACTTCCACTTTAGATTAGCATGAGACAATTCCTTTGGTGCTCTTTTTTGTTGTTGCCTCTCCACCTTCATTGCCATACTGACTACATCCTCCATCTTCACATAATGATGTAACTCCACCACATCAACAATTGTTCTATTCAAACCACCTACAAATCCTATCATAGTAACCTCAGTATCCTCTTTTATGTTTCCAGTGATCATAAGCATTTTCATTTTCTTATGGTAGTCTTCAACGAATTTGGAGCCTTGAGTAAGTTGATGTAACTTCTAATGCACTTTCTTGTAACAGTAGCAGTACCAAGGCACAAACCTTTTTTTCATGAGGTGCTTCATATGGTCCCGAGTCTTTATAGGGTGATCGTCATTCCGTCGCCTTATCTTCACTAGTTCATCTCACCAAAGCAAGGCATAGTCAGAGAATGCAACTGCTGCCAAACAAACCTTCTTTACCTCAGAGTAATTTTGACAAACAAAAATTCTTTCCTCTTTATATTTCCACTCCAAATAAACTTCAGGATCATTTTGCCCTTTGAATGGTGGTATTTGCATCTTGATGGTATTGATATTGCTATCTTGACTAATAGGTCGAGGTGTTGGAGGCCCATCAGAGTCATCATCAGAAGGTATATAATTCTGACGCCGATTCTAAAAAGTTTCTTATTTAGTATTTTTGGACAATGTATGTGTCACCTCTTGCTTTCATTCTTCTAATTCATTCAAGCGATTAGTTAAGTATTGAATGATCCTTTGCATCATCTTTATGTCAACTAAAGTATCTTCTAAATGAGCCACCATAACAATGAACCTGTAAAAAATATTATAGAAAGGACCTCACAATCACTCTCTCACATGTTTCACTCAAAGATCGACACTCGTGTTTACTTTTAAAATTGACTTTTATCCTCTATTGAACTCACCACTTTTTCCATTTACCACTCTTAAATCTCTTTGGCTATTGCACCTTAGAAATTAAATACAATAAAAAAGTAGAGAAAATCCGACGCAAAAGAGAAAAAATGGCCGAAGCAAAGGATAAAAGACACAGAGTATAAAGAGACAAAAAATAATAAAAATAATAAGAATAATAATAATTTTTTCTAAAAAATTATTTTTGAGATTCTTTTTATGATAACACAACTTTCTTTTTTTGTAGTTGTTTTGTGTATTTTTTTTGTACTGAATATTTTTTTTCTTTGTTTTTTCTTTTTGGGATAATACCTAAACACTACTGCAAACGGAAGGAGCAATAGAAACGATAACAAGAAAACCAAGTAATAAGAAGGAAGACACGAACTGATTGATGAAGAATAATAATAATACTAATAATAGCTAAAGGCAAAGAATAGGGAAACTGTTGTAGAATAAATAAATAAATAAAGAAGACTATAGTATTAATATTCACTACAATTACTATCTCAATATAATAAGAATGATTAATAAATTTAATAATATTGTTATTGTAACTTAAGACTACAGGAAGAGAAAGAACTTATATTATAATGTAAGGAGAGAGAGAGAGATAGAGAGAGAGAGAGAGAGAAATATTATTACTTTATTGCTCGTGTTTTTCAGAGACAAAAGCCTCTATTTATAAGCATATAGTGTGGTAGATTTTCAAACTTCATTAAATAATATTCTCCTTGAAAACCTGAGCCTTGTTGGAAAATGGGCATCCACCTAGGCTATCTTATCACAACACTCCCCCTTGGATGACCATTTATGATTATGCCTCGTTAAAACCTTACTAAAGAAAAACCTAGTGGGAAAAAATATTAGTGAAGGAAAAAGAGTACAATATCCTTTGTGATGGGGACTGCCTCATTAAAAAAACCTTGTCAAGAAAAACCCAATGGGAAAAAACCTGACCAAGAAAAAAAGAATACAGTCTCTCCCTCTTGTCGACATCAGTTGATGTCTCGAAATCGGCGCATCCCAATCTCATGTACCAATCTTTCAAAGGAGAATTTTGGGAGTGACTTTGTAAATAAATCTGCCAGATTGTCACTTGAGCGAATCTGTTGGACATCAATTGTTCCTTGATTTTGAAGATCATGAGAGAAGAAGAATTCGGGAGATATATGCTTTGTTCTATCACCTTTGATGTATCCACCTTTAAGTTGAGCAATGCATGCTGTATTATCTTCAAACAGGACAGTTGGAGCTATCTTATGATTAATCAGTCCACATGATGACAGAATATATTGGATCAGACTTCTGAGTCAAAAACACTCGCGACTAGCTTCATGTATTGCTAGTATTTCAGCATGATTAGAGGAGGTTACTGCTATCGTCTGTTTTGTGGACCTCCATGATATAGCTGTTCCACAATATGTGAACAGGTATCCTGTTTGAGATCTCCCTTTATGTAGATCAGACAAGTAACCAGCATCTGCATAGCCAACTAGTTGTGACTTGGATCCATAAGGATAACATAATCCCATATCAACCGTTCCATGAAGATATCGAAAGATTTGCTTGATTCCGCTCCAATGTCTTCTAGTTGGAGAGGAACTATACCTTGCTAGTAAGTTCATAGCAAATGATATATCAGGTCGTGTATTATTAGCAAGATACATTAGCCTCCAATGACACTAAGATATGGTACTTCTAGACCAAGGATATCTTCATTTTCTTCTTTAGGACGGAATTGATCATTTTTCACATCCAAAGATCTTACGATAATTGGGGTACTTAATGAATGCGACTTATCCATATAAAATCTTTTCAAGATCTTTTTTGTGTATGTCGCTTGATGAATAAAGATCCCATTTTTTGTATGCTCGATCTGCAGGCCGAGAAAAAATTTAGTCTTTCCAAGATCTTTCATCTCAAACTCGTCTTTTAGAGTTTTTATAATTGTTGGAATATCTTCAGGAGTCCCAATGATATTTAAATCATCAACGTACACAGCAATTATAATGAATCCAGATGTAGTTTTCTTTATGAAAACACATGGATAGATATCATCATTCTTGAATCCATTTTTGGCCAGATACTCAGTAAGACGATTATGATCGTATAAAGATCTTTGCAATTTGACTGAGTATAACCTTGTGGATATTCATTGGATGGTTTAGATATCTTTAGTCCTTCAGGGACTTTCATATAGATATCCCGATCTAATGAGCCGTATAAATAGGCTGTTACCACATCCATTAAATGCATATGCAGTTTATGATATGCAGATAAACTGACCAAAAAACGCAATATTATCGCATCCACTACAGGGGAATACGTTTCTTCAAAATCTATACCGGACCTTTGTGAAAAACTTTGTGCCACAAGTCGGGCTTTGTAGCGCACAACTTCATTTTTCTCATTTCGTTTTCTCACAAACACCCATCGGTATCCAACAGGTTTTACATCTTCAAGTGTACGGACTACAGGTCCAAAAATTTCACGTTTTGCAAGTGAGTCTAATTCAGCCTTCATGGCTGCTTCCCATTTTGGCCAATCATTCCTTTGTCGACATTCTTCGACCGATCTTGGCTCAAGATCCTTACTTTCATGCATGATATTTAATGCCACATTATATGCAAATATTTCATTGACAATTGTCTTATTTCGGTCCCATTTCTCTCCTATAAAGACATAATTTATCGAGATCTCGTCATTTTCACAATTTTTAGGTACTTGAACGTCTTCTGGCGTTAAAACTATATCAGAATTTTGGACACTGCAGGTGTCTCAACTATGTCTTTTTCAACAGGAATCGTATTTATCTCTTTTCTTTTTCGAGCATTTTTGTCTTTGGAACCGACAGGCCTGCCACGCTTCTGGCGTGTATTTGCTTCGGTGGCAATTTGTCCAACTGGGACATCAATTCGAATTGGGACATTTTCTACTGGTATATACGACTTGGTTATCCTCTTTTTCTCGGAAAATACATCAGAAAATTCATTTGCTATTCTTTGCAAATGTATAATCTTTTGAACTTCTAGTTCACATTGCTCTGATCAAGGATCTAAATGCATCAAGGATGATGCATTCCAATTAAGTTCCTTTTCAGGAAGCTTATTCTCTCCCCCTAATATTGGAAATTTTGATTCATTAAAATGACAATCCACAAACCGGGCTTTAAATACATCTCTGATTTGTATCTCAAGGTTCCTCACTATAGAGGGAGAATCATATCCAACATATATCCCCAATTTTCTTTGGGCTCCCATTTTAGTGCAATTAGGTGGTGCAATGGAAACATATATCGCACACCCAAATATTCTTAAATGGGAAACATTTGGCTACTGGCCAAAAGCTAATTGCATAGGAGAGAACTGATGGTAACTCGTTGGCCTCAAACGAGTAAGTGCTGCGGCATGTAAAATAGCATGCCCCCAAACTGAGGTTGGGAGATTTGTTCTCATAAGTAAGGGTCTAGAAATTAATTGGAGGTGTTTAATAAGTGATTCTGCTAACCCATTTTGTGTGTGAACATAAGCTACTAGATGTTCAACACTTATTCCATTGGCCATACAATAAGCATCAAAAGCTTGGGAAGTAAATTCACCAGCATTATCAAGACGAATTACTTTGATTGAATTTTCTGAAAATTATGCTTTTAATTGAATAATTTGAGCCAATAATCTCACAAACGCTAGGTTGCGAGAGGACAATAAGCACACATGTGACCATCTCGAAGATGCGTCTATTAGGAGCATAAAATATCTAAAAGATCCACATGGTAGATGAATAGGTCTGCATATATCACCTTGAATCCTTTCTAGGAATTTAGGAGACTCAAATCCAACCTTTACTGGTGATGGCCTTAAAATTAACTTTCCCTGAGAACATGCAGCACAACAAAATTCACTAGTTTTAAGAATCTTCTGGTTCTTTAGTGAATGTCCATGGGAGTTTTCAATAATTCTCCTCATCATGGTTGTTCCCGGATGACCCAATCGATCGTTCCAAGTTATGAATTCATTTGGGCTAGTAAACTTCTTGTTTACAGTGGCATGTGATTCAATTGCACTAATCTTGGTATAATATAACCCAGATGAAAGTGAGGACAACTTTTCTAATATAACCTTTTTATTTGAATCATGAGTTGTGATACATAAGTACTCATGAATTCCCTCATTCATAGTCTCAATATGGTATCCATTTCGGCGAATATCTTTAAAGCTCAACAAGTTTCTTCGAGACTTGGTAGACAACAGAGCATTATTTATTATAAATTTTGTTCTTCCGCGAAACAAAATTATAGCTCTTCCGGAGCCTTCTATCACATTGCCTGAGCCAATAATAGTATTAACACATTCTTCTTTTGGCACCAGATGGGTAAAATATATATCACTTTTGAGAATAGTGTACGAACTTGCACTATCCGTAAGGCATACATCTTTATTACATATCCTTGCTATTTTCTTCAAAGACAAATAATAACAAAATGAGTAGTATGCACAGTTAAATTGAATACTTGATCGGAATTATTTTTCTAAGAAATACTGCACATAAAAATAATGTCATATACTATAATTTTATTTTAAAACATGACATATTTAATGATTTCAAAATTCATAAACATTAATATTTCATTATTTATATACATTATATTTGAAACTTAAATACATAGAAAATAAGACTTAATAATAAGTTCTTTACATTATTTATTTACATGGATACTTAACAATCTCACACATTAAACTATTCCATCATTGATCAAATTACCAATATTTTCTTCAGGATTCTCAAAGAAATCAGATACATCATAATGAGTGGTGGAATTTTCAGCATCATTTGAAACGAAATTCGATTCTTTTCCCTTGTCGTCCTTTTTCAAAGATGCCTGGTAAAGATCGACTAGGTGCCTTGGGGTACGACAGGTACGTGACCAATGACCCTTTCCACCACAATAGAAACACTTATCCTTTGTTGATTTATTTTGCCCGATATTTCTTTCTTTATCCCACTTTTGGTGAGATTCTCTCTTTTGAATATAATTCATTTTCCTTCCATAATTTTTCTTGTTATTAAAACCTTGTCATTTAGCTCTTTTGAGCGCGCTTCATGATTTTTCAAGAGCAACTCATTGTTGCGTTCAGCAACAAGAAGACAAGAAATTAACTCAGAATATTTTTAAATCCTTTTTCTCGATACTGCTGTTGCAGGAGCACATTCGAGGCATGGAAGGTTGAGAAAGTTTTCTCCAACATATCATGATTAGTTATCTTTTCCCCATATAATTTCATTCGTGAGGTGATTCAAAACATTGCCGAATTATATTCATTTATGGATTTAAAATCCTGCAAACGCAAGTGCATCCATTCATATCAGGCTTGAGAAAGTATCACCATTTTTTTATGATTATACATTTCTTCAAGGTCTTTCCAAAGATCTGTAGGATCTTTAATTTTAATGTGAGATATTTATTTTTCAATCCTTCGTCAAGATGACAACGAAGAAAAATCTTGGCTTTGGCTTTATCCTTCTGGGATGCATTATTTTTAGCTTTAATGGTATCTCCAAGATCCATTGAATCAAGATGAATTTCAGCATCTAATATCCATGACAAATAATTGTTTCTAGATATATCAAGAGCATTGAATTCAAGATGAGAGAGTTTCGACATAATAAAAATTTGTTACCTTGGTCTTCCTAAAAATTTGATCAGAGTCTCATGCTGATAACGTGTTGTAGAATAAATAAATAAATAAAGAAGACTATAGTATTAATATTCACTACAATTATTATCTCAATATAATAAGAATGATTAATATATTTACTAATATTGTTATTGTAACTTAAGACTACAGGAAGAGAAAGAACTTATATTATAATGTAAGGAGAGAGAGAGAGAGAGAGAGAGAGAGAGAGAGAGAGAGAGAAATATTATTACTTTATTGCTCGTGTTTTCTCATAGACAAAAACCTCTATTTATAAGCATATATGGTAGTAGATTTTCAAACTTCATTAAATAATATTCTCCTTGAAAATCTGAGCCTTGTGGGAAAATGGGCATCCACCTAGGCTATCTTATCACAACAGAAACAAGGAATATGATAAAGAGTAACACAAGGAATGATGGTATTGCGTAGGTTTAACACAAATAACAACAGTATAAAATTGAACAAACAAAAATGTATGTTTTTTATATTAGGATAAAAAAATAACAAATATAGGTTAATAATGATTAATCTAATACCTGAAATCTAATATCAAATGATACGGAATGTAATCTAGAATAAGATGGGAAATTAAAAAAAAGGACTCCTCTACATCAATTTGATTTTCTGATGTAACAATTAAGGAAATCACTCTACCTCTCCTATTCACATTTAAGTTTCTCAAAAACATTTAAAAAAATTTTCATTCATCAAAATTAAAAAAAAAATTGCCACAAGATTTTAGAGGTTTTTATATCTCTTAAGTTTAAATCCCTAACTTATGAGTTCACTAAAATAAAAATAGGCTAAATTATAATTGAGGCTAAAACAAACAAAACAAAACAAAATAAACATAAACATAAAATAAGTCTTAAAATAAATACTAAGAAAGTAATGTCTATTTGATTCAACTTGACTAACCAGAATTTTCAATGCAACTTGTAAATAGTAAAACGTTTAGCCTTCCACAGTCGCTAACATGTTTGCAAAACTTTCTTTTATTCTTAGTTGTTGTTCTTGTAATTCGACCAATTGGCATATGACAGTTCTTAGTTTGTCTCAAAAAATTCGTATCACACATACTTAGGCATTAAAAGTTACAAATTAGAGAACCTGCATGAGGTGACCAGTGAGACTTTTATGTGAACAATCTCACTACAAACATAATATATGATAGATACAAACATGATACATGATAGTTGTAATGATGTTGTTTGATTTATGTAGCCGATCTCATTCAGTAGGATAAGTTTTATTTAGTCATGAAAAACTGGCTGATAATAACAATAAGAATCCTGTTTATGTGCAAAAGAAAATTTTGGTACAAAAACTGAATATATTTGGACAACAAGCACTAACCTTCAAAGAAAGAAAAATAATTATCTGTTGAAAATGTTGGAACATCAAATTCATCTCCTATCAACTTCAATACCATACATGGAACAAATTTTTGGGTAATTCATATGGAGGGATATTTCCTCCTTAACGAAGAAAGTTTAGTCCCCAGATATTGTCTTCTTTTATTCGTGCAGTCTCAGTTATCTTATACATTTCCTTACTTTAATTGTTCAATATTTATCTAGAAAAAGAAAAGCTCTTGCTCCTTGAGGATTTAAGAAATTTTTTTTTCTCATTTGGTTGTGTTCACCTAGCAAAGGACTATTGATGAAGACCCAGATACAGAAGTAGGCGATGTCCTATTCTGTGACATTTTAGCCAAAGTGCAACCAAGCATTGACTTGCTACCAGCCTTTCTTTTGGAGAAGAAATTCATATCGCCTCCAGGTTCTTTAGGAGGCTCAATTCCTATATAGAAAAAAACACAATTTTCATGCTTTACTATAAGAAGGATAGTGGGATAATAACACGTGCTGTTGAAAAATACCCAAAAAAAATAAACAAATACAATGCTGAGTGATTAGAAAATCAATTTACATCCGATCCAAGAAGCCTTTTACAGCAAGAATTGGTTTATTTTTGAATGCTTGCCTTATCATATCTACGAAGACCTGCATTTCTTGCAATCTTAGACTTTGCATTTAAACTAGAGATAAGTATAATTACAAGGAACATGTAGTATGTATTAAAGAAAGGTCAAATAAACATCAACACAAAAATAATAATTATACTTTTCTTATGTTGCTGTTGATTATTCGCTTCTTTTGGAGAAGCAGCAAATTATTGACATAATTATTGAAGCTAGAGATTCACTAACTGAAAAAGTTACAAACTAGAGCTTTAAGAACAAATTTGTGTTTGAGTATTATGATTTTGGATTGAGTTTTAGCTAAGAACATGTCGTTTTGGATGAGGTTTGCTAGAGCTAAAGGCAAAATTAGTATTAGACATGGATTGGTTCAAATTTTAGTTAATTTTATAGTTTTGATGTGCTTTTGAAGGCATAGCCTTATATTGTGTTTGGTTTAGAGTTAGAAACACAGAAGACATGTTTAATCTTCTTAAACGCCAGAATATTTTTGTTTGGCAAATTTTTTTCTCTAAATGCAAATATGATTCTGGATTTAACTCCTGTTCACCAGAAGTAATTTTATTTTTTCTGCCAATTTTATCATTTAATCTCATTCATAATAAGAGATATTAGAAATAATCATGAAAGTTCTTGAATTTTTTTTATGGTTATGCTTTACAAACAAATTATTTTTTAATATCGTTGTTTGTATTCTTTGTTAAGTTTTTTATATTTTTTATCAATTTTTCATTTATTTTTCTTGTTTATATTATGGACATTTTTGTTTAAAGTTTTTTTTTTATGTTTACTTATATATTATTATATTTTTTAATAGAATTTTTAGTATTTATTTTTCATGTAAATTTTTTTAATCATTTTTATTGATACATTTTTTTTATAAAACTTTATTATTTTTTTATTTGACTTTGTATAATTTTTACTATATNATTTAATTGAATACAAAAAAGGTATAAAGAAGAATACTAAAAAATTATAACCAAAAGAATAATAAATTTTAACTCATAAATTTAAGTTCTTTTTAAAAAAATTATACTTAAATAGTGTTAAAATAATATGATTTAAATGATATAAATTCATGCCAGTTTTAGTAATTTTTATTTAAACATAATTTTGAATAATGTAATCCAAACAACATTCATTTTATCATAATTCACACTGATATAACATAACTAAGTATAAATTACGTCAACACCAGCTCACTTTTATCAAAATTAAGTTTATAAAATCAATTTAATACAAACTACCGTTTACAAACTTTAATCCAAACACACACTATCTCTTTCTGCCATACATACCTAACTGGCATAAGAAATATTTTACAAAAATTCGGTAATTTTTTTTAAAATTCGAGATATCCACTAAATAATATTCTCATTTTTTCTAAACCAATCAATTTCAATAATAACCTAGACATATTTTAGTTCATATCTTTATGAAAAAATAATGAAATTTCAATAAATTTTTTTCTTAAATTAAAGGTCTCTACTAAATAACATTCTCATTTTTCGTGAACTAAACAATTTTAACAACAATTTAGAAGTTATTGACTTCATATCTTTAAACAAATTTTATGAAATTTTTGTAAAAATTTCTTTTAAACAAATTCAAAATTTTTTATAAGATTTTCCTTTAAATAAGAAATTCCCACCAAATAATATTCTTATTATTTATAAAGTGAATAATTTCAAAAAACCTTCCATCAAAAATATAATCCTAATTGTTTTATTGTGTACCCTTTGTTATTGTGCAATTTTCAATAAACAAAGAGTTGAGAAGGAGATATCCTTCTCACACTACCATCTTACAAATTTATCCTAAAAAAATTAAGTTTAATATGAAGTACAAAACCTAAAAAATATAAATATAGTTATAAAAAATCAACCTTGTAACGAGCTAGTTTTTAGTGAAACAGAATTTTTTAGAAGTTTAGTAAAAAAAAGCACATCTACTGCATCATCAAGTACCTCAATCTACATTATCATTATGTCATCATTAAGTAAGCACTTTTACTGAGTTAAGCTCAACGACACAATCATAAAAAACTTAGTTTTTGAGCCGCGTCAGTTAGGAATTATAGATTCTGGTTTCCGTAATTAGTCTCAGTTTGTCGAGCCAAACTCAATTCGCGAGAGAAGAGAAATAATAATATAATATTATTATTATATTAATATTAGAGCTGCTTGAATAATATTATAATATTATTTTATCTGCTTTAGTTAAAAATAGGAGATAAGTTTAACCGGACTCATAGTCTACTAGTGCAGGTTAGTACCGGCACTCTCTGATGATTTTAGCAATGCTAATACCTCATCATATATCTTCTATTCTCATATTTATCATGTTACTAGTGTCATCTATACTAGTAGCTTGGATATTAATTTCTAGATATGTTATTACTTATGTTCACTAGAGATATTTTTCACTAACTTCCCTAACCAACCAATCATCATCAAGCACGTTTCTTCCCCTCCTCCAAGTCACTCCACAGCTGCTCATTTTCTCTTTAATGGCCAAAAATGACGAGAGAATAGAAAAAAACTTTCATGATATTTTGATCTTCAAAACTTGATTTCTTCCAAACTAAAATTCAAATCAAAGTTCTAAACCAATTATAGTGTTCTTCTCTTTTTTCTCTTTAGATTCATGTTAGGTGAGATGGCTGCTCTCCCTCCCACTTTACTTCAATTTTAAGGAACCATACATAAACATGTATTTTCTGAATGTTTCTTCATAGATTTCTTGATTAAATTGACTTGTGAGCCAAGGATCTTCCATTTCTAGCAAGTTTGAGGTGAGAAAATCATCTCTAACTAGCAGCTACAGATTTGGTTAAGTATTCGCTATGAGATTTAAAGTTGTTCTTGGTTGGATTTAGGAAGAAAATTAAAGTGAGTTAAGAAACTTGAAAGTGCAGCCTGTTTTTGGAGTAGCAAACTAAGGTAAGGTTTGGTGAAATTAATCTTGATTAATTGTACTTGAGTTGTCTGATTGTTGTATGGTTTGATTATGCTTGAAATTGATTGTTTCTATGAGTGATTCTTGGTGAAATTTTAGTAAAAATTTGATGAAATTTTAGTAAAAATTTGATGAAATTTGATGATATTTAAGTTATGAATGTTGTTCTTGGGTGCCGCTGGAAAACCGAATCCTAACCCTTAAATTGGAGATAAATTAGTGTTGAAATCAAGTGAAAATCATGAGACTTTAGTGGCTACAATTTTAATTTGAATTTTAGAAAAAATCGATTACCGAAAATATTGAAAAATAGATCTAAATTAAAGAAAGAATTTAAAAAATTTACAAAAAGTAAGAAGCATAAATTGAATACTCAAGAACATCTCGTTGATCTATTTTGGGAACCAAATGCAAATATTATTATATTTTGGAGAGAGAAAAATATAAATACTAAAAATTTAGGGATTAAATTATTAATATAAAAAATTAAAAGGGTTAAAATATAATTTTTATAAAATTTAATAATATTATTTTATTAAAAATAATAAAATAATAACAAAAAGAGATTTTTTTTCTAAAAGTTTTAAGAACAACCTTAAACTCAGAATTCCATAATTATTTTCATAAAATACCTAGGGAGTGATAAGAACATGTTAGTGAGAAGAAGATAAAATGTTAAAGAAAAGATAAAAAATCAAAGAAAAAAAAAAGTAAAACTTTAAAAGTAAAGATAAATGTCGATTAGGGAAGCCAACTAGAGACAACATAGTTAGTACTCAATATTACGTTTAGGGTTAGGTAAAATATGAAAAGTTAAACTAGTTTATAGACTTACTGAATCTATGCTTGGAACAGGTTGATTATTTATACCGAAACTGAAACAATTTGCAAAGTAAAAGTAAAAAAGATAAAGAAAGAAAGAATGAAGAAGTAGAAAAGTAAAGAGGTAACTACTAAATAATGAAATTATAAGATGTTGATTATTTACTGCGTGAAGGTAGTCAAATAGATAGTGGTAAGACTATTGAGAATGCTTTCCTGGAATACTTAGCTATAATGTGATTCTGTAAGTCAAAAAACTCTTAAAGAAGTATGGAGAACACACATAACTATCATATACTCCTGCAAGTCAAAGAACTCTTATAGTGAGTGTGTGTACGTGTGCTCTTGTTAGTCAAAGGAATCTTACAATGCTCTTGTAAGTCAAAAAACTCTTACAGTATGAGTATGTGTGCTCCTGTAAATCAAAGAATTCTTACGGTGAGTGTGTTGGGCAGACATACGTTAACTGTTTTAAATTATTTTACAAAAAATAATGATTATTTTAAATAAGTGTGTTCATGTAGGAATAGGTCTTGTAGATTATAGATAAAAATTATCAAACATTTCTTCTCAATTCATTATAAATAAAAATGATCTAATTTAAATAGAAAATGTCAAAATAAAATAAATAAAATAGGTTTAATTATTCTATCAGTATCATTGAATTTTTAATTAAGTCCCTATATTTTTTTTCTATTTAATTAGGTCCTTATACCATATTAAATTTTGTAGCTAAATCTCTACTGTGACAAAAATATTGGAATTAACAAAATATTCTATTAAAATATATAGAATATTCAGTCAAATGTTAGATATATTCATTTTGTTTAACAAAATATTCTATTAATTCCAATATTTTTGTCATGGCAGAGACTTAATTACAAAAAGGTTTAATTACTCTGTTAGTCTCCATAGTTTCGTAAAATTTTCAATTAGGTCTCTATACTTTTTATAGAGTTAGGAGAATAATTAGATTTACTATTTAATCTTCCTAATTATTTTTTCATTTATTTAATATTTATATTAATGTATTAAGTATTATTAATTAGTTTATATTTATTATACCATACAATAAAAAATATATTGAATAAAATACTAATATAATAACTATTACAAATCACAATGATAAAAAATTAATTTAAAAAAATATTATTTTAAAGCTTTTTAGAATAAAAGGTAAAATTTGAGTTTTAGGACAAATTAATCCCTGTTTTTTTTATCTACATATGATTCAATTATTTTTTTTATTATTATCAAAGATAGGAAGATTTAAACTTACAATCTTTTTTATGAATATAAAAAAATTATGCTATTTGAACTATAAATCATTCATTTCACATCGTTTCTCAGTATATTATATTAATTATTATATTAACGTATTATACCAACATTTAAGTCATATTAAAATTGATTTCCGAAGAATATATATATGTTTCAATAGTTAAGGGGTGTCCAGGCCCAAAAACAACAAAAACTAACACTAAATTATTCTGGAGGATCTAACTCCAGAATCCAGATACATCACAGAAAAGAAAAAGAACGAGAAACCGAGGGCGACTTTCAAAGCAGCTGATGCCCATCTCTTGAACCTGTCCTTTCCTTGCCCAAGCGTCAGCACTCACATATACAGCTTTCATTAGAATATCTAAACCATAGAATAAATTAGAATAAAAATATTATATGTATTCAGTTATTATATATTTATATATAAATATATATTATTTAATTTATTTTTAATGTATATCTTATATTTAATATTTATCTTATATTAAGTTGATTTTAGTGACTGCACTTAACATGATTAAATTAGAATTTATATCATTTGATTACTAAAATATCCTTACAACAGAGTTGAATTATTTAATCCTTCATTCCGTTTCTCTACATAGTTCTGCATGTTTAAAAATCAAGAGCCATAAGAGCAAACCTTCACTAGCCATAATTCTGCATTCAATCAGTAGTTCTTAAACCTTTGAACCCTATTTAGCCATAATTGTAACCATATTCTGGACTTGAAAATGAGAATATATTAGTTTCATTTCAATCAGTGCTTCTCTCTTCGCTCTGCTGGGAGCCCGTCACTGGCAAGATTCGTCTTTGGCCCCCAAGAGACCAGGCAGACAGGCACGATAAATGGAATTTCCTTATCATCGGGAATGTTTGTTCCTCAAGATTGCAATTATGAATTATCATTCAACACTCAAGTTGCCACGTCCACATACACCAGTTACGGTCATACCGTGGTATATAAACCAAAACTAAATTTACAACATAGGCTTACATAGTTACATATAAGTTACAGCTTCACACATCCATCGTGGAAGAATCCTATCTTTAAAATACTTACCACCCTTGCTTTCTGGTGTCACATCAGAAACTCCAAAATCACAATACTCTGGAATCTCTGGTGGGAGACCACAACGAATTAAGGCCCAGTTGAGGCCATCAAAGAAAGGATGCTGTTTAATCTCAGCAGCACCTTTCTCTGATCCCAAACGGTTCTCAGGTTCCTTAACCAGCAACCCTCTTATCAAATCCCTCGCTTGGAAGCTAATAAATGGGCTGTCGGGGAACCTAAGACTCTGCAACACCACGTTCACTAGTGTTTCTTCATTATTGCAACCTTTGAACGGTGTTCTACCATATAAGAGCTCGTAAAGAAAAACCCCAAACGTCCACCAGTCAACTGCAGCTCCATGTCCCTCTCCTTTGATGATCTCAGGAGCCAAGTATTCATGTGTTCCAACAAATGAGTTTGATCTGGCATCGGTGGGCTCGGCCACAAGCTGTGGCAATGATCTAATCTGGGCTGCAAGATCAACTTTTAGTTTCCTTGCTTTTGCTGCTGCGGGTGAGAATCTAGGGCTGAAGCATGGAACTTGACAAGCGGGCTCAATGCAGAATGGCTCAATGCAACTTGGTTTTGTGGTAGGGCCAGAACTTTTTGCTGGTTCAATCTCGGAAGAGGATTGTAGAAGCGTTGGGCTAACTGCACACCTTAGTGAAAGGTCAAAATCTGTGAGCATGATGTGTCCATCTTCCCGGACAAGAATGTTTTCAGGTTTCAAGTCACGATAAACAACTCCAAGCATGTGCAAGTACTCTAAAGCAAGAAGGACTTCGGCAACATAAAACCTGCATGGATAAAAGACAGATGATCAATGTGCAAGATTGTTGTTCAGGGATGATAACTTCAACATAATAACTAATATATAGAATACATATCAAACATGTGTATTTGCATCAACAAATTAATTCTTTTGACATTTGCTAGTCAAAGAGATATTTCGAATTTTATCAACAAAAGGCTGTGTAAAAAGATAAATAGCCTCTAGATTTTACCAAAAAGATTTATTGTAGAACTTGTTTATTTTCTCTTTTGATCTTATTCATGAAACAGAACAACAGTATATGTAGACAATGAGACATGGAGGGAAAAAACAATATATTTCCAATTGAATTTACTACTTTTTCATTCCAGTAATTAAGATGACTTAAGAAAGAATTATATATAATGATAAGGAAATAAATCTAATCTCGAGATCTAAGAAACATTTAATACCTCTATTTTTTAAGAAATCAAAATGACTGGAAGGAAAAGTCAAAACATCTTTATTTGGTAGGTGAATGGAAATTAAAAAAAAAAATCTCAAAACGCTAAACAAAATGACAATCATTGACAGACCACAGCAAAGGGGAATGCTGTCAGGTAGAATTCAGGATGTAGTGGTGGTGTAAAGATTAGGTAGATGAAAGGGGATGATTCCATTCCTAGCACAAGCATGGCCGAAGGAAAAATGCAGGCAGAAGCATGTTGAATTACAGTAGATAACAAAGATGGCAATAATAAAGAAACAGATCACGAGCAAGATATTGTTATCTACTCTAACAGTTTTAATTCTATCAAATTTACAAAAGGAATAAATTGTCTATCCAGAAACAGTGGATAGTTTCCAAGTGACCACAAAACACAGATGAAGTGAAACAAATTACTGACGCTGTTTCTTAAGATTTATAAGCAAAACAAACAGATTTTACAAGCTACACAAACAGCAACACTGCAGAAAGCATTAAGAATTAATGCAACATATGAATTTATGGAATCATATTTGATATAGCGTACATTGTTATATTTATACAGAAGAAACATGTCAAAACCTTGTCACTACAGTAAACAGTTATGCATGTCAAAAGTCAAAAAACACAAATTAGTACAAGAATATTGCATCACTGTGAAATGATATAAATTATGAAATTGAATATATTGGTTTGTACTAGGAAATACTTACAGTTATGCATGTCAGAAGTCAAAAAACACAAATTAGTACAAGAATATTGCATCACTGTGAAATGATATAAATTATGAAATTGAATATAGGTTTGTACTAGGAAATACTTAGCTATCACATCATTTGTTGCATGCTAAAGTTAAGCAGGTGAATTTTTTTCATATAACCTTATAAACACAAAATAAAATGCTTATATATTACTGGACTCTTTTCTTAGGATCATACCTTGCTGCTGTCTCTGAAAAACACCTACTAAGCTGCTTCTGACGTAGAACGTGAAGATCTCCACCTGGACAATACTCCATAACCAGGCATGACAGATTATCTGATGTAAATTGTGCATACAATGTGGGAAGAAATGGATGATCCAGCATCCTTAATATTTCTCTCTCAGTTTGTGCCCTTGGCATCTTCTTCCGCCTTGCCAAAAACTCATTATCCATGACCTTGATAGCAAACAAGCAAGTTGTGCCAATTAGTTCAGCAAGATATACTGTCCCAATGTCCCCACAACCAAGTTTCTTCAAAAGATTGAAATGTCTCAAGCCCAAGACTCCATACTCCAAATGAGCACGTCGTACGGCTTCCCACCTAAAATCTTTTGACATGTGAGGCCTAGTTCCACAACTTGAGCCACTTGCATTACTTTCGTCACTGGTGCTTGTGCTACTACTGTACTCACCTTGGCTACTTTTTGAACTTTGTGAAAATTCAAGTTGGTCTTTCAACTTAGTGCTCTTTTTTACATTTGCAATTGCTCTGCCTTTGTTACTGTTAGTTGATGCCAGATCAGGTTTATCTGAACCATGGTGCTCTTCACCTGAGTTCACCACTTCAGGACTGATGGAGTCCAGTGTTGTGATATGGTGGCCTTTTTCTTCACTTGTATTCTCTAAAGCACAATGACATCTCTCGCAAATCATTTGAGTTGGAACAGGAGCTGGCTTATTGTTCACTTTATTGGTTGAAGGATTGCACA
This sequence comes from Arachis duranensis, assembly GCF_000817695.3. NCBI lineage: Eukaryota > Viridiplantae > Streptophyta > Magnoliopsida > Fabales > Fabaceae > Arachis > Arachis duranensis. Next base: position 63,402,348 of record NC_029777.3, read on the forward strand.
AACCAGAGCCAGAACACTCTTTTAGCTTTTTCTTACTCAAATTCTTGCTCTTGAGGACTGATTTGACTGCACGGGGGGTATGACGTGACACTTTGTTTACTCTATAGCCATTTACAGAAGATGAGGAAGATGTTTGCAATCTACCTTTATGGCCACTATTTGATATAGATGGTTTATTTCCAACTTTTTTAGGAGAAGAAACAATTTTGGATGACTCCAATTTGCTTCCAGTTGTGGTACATGGAGATGGAGAGGGAGATGTGGTTGGTGGTTTTTCTGATTGAACAGGCACCACTTGCCGTGAGTGAACCCCAACTTTACTTGATGAACATGCCAAATCAACTTGCGGCAATGAAGCATTAGAAGTATGTTGAATGGTTGCAACAGCATCTTTAGGAGAAGATCGAATGATCTGGCTTGGTGAAGTGATTTCAGCACCTTGATAAGAATGAGATGTTTTCTCCATCGAAACTGACTTACTTTCTTCTGGCACTAGGGATATTTCAATTCCATTCTCTTTATTTTCAACCAAAGGAGGGCCAGATAGACTGGTTTCAGCTACAACTGAATTGTACAATGTTTGTATCTTCCCAACCTCTGATATTCTTGGAGAAGCTGTTGCTTTTGATAATCGTTTCATAGCAGCCATTTCTGATGCCTTAGAAATACAAAGGTCTCTTAAAGCCTGCTTCAAATTCACAGGTTCAGATGTCCCAACTCGCGGGGACCGAGAAACACCCACTGTGATGGGCTTTTTCAATGCACTTTTCATCTTAGGGCTTGTACCATCTTGAAAACGGCCCAAGTCTCTTGATGAAGATTTAAGAGTAATTGATTCAAATAACTTATTAATATCGTCGTCCAGATTGTCCTTGTAGCCCAGTTTCAGCACCCGAGGCTTCTGATTTTTCTCAGCCATGCTACACGCATTATTGGACTGATTACTTGCTGTAGTTTTCCCTGTATTTAGCTCGTCTGTTGCTTCAACTATTTCAGAAGTGCCAGAGAATGAACCCATTGCAAGAGAAATTGTTCTACCAGTTCAGCTTCTCATGGTAAAAGTAACAAAAAACAGTTTGACTCACAATGCTCGAGTGACTAATTCATTTCACCTGTATGGCTGTATCAGTCACCAATGAATCACAACTCAAGGAAGGCCAATAAGGGTACGCAAATCCAACACTTCTTCCTCCAAAACAGATACAAAAATTCAGGATTGTATCCACTGCTTTTACCAGATATGTTTCAAACCCCTGCTATAATGGCGAATAGTTGAAAGCATCATCAAAGCAAACGAAAACGTAAAATATGTATTCATTCAACTCATTCATATTTAGTAGGACATTGTCAAATTAAGCAAATAAATGGCAGTTCCCTGAATTTACAACCAATTCGCTTCCCCAAAATAGGCCACAGCAAGACCGAGGCAAAAAAGAATTCAAAATAAATAAATGATGAAAATGAAACTAAAATACACACACAGGGAGAGAATTATAAATCCAATATAACTAGGATGTACAATCCAACGGAATTAATTTCATTTTAATATTTCAGACACTAGAATCCAAGACTGTAATTTGTAGAAGACACAAACCCCAAAATAGTAAGTTCAAAAATCTAGTTCACAGATTCAAAGCACAAAACACCACTGTTGTCAGATTGAGAGGGTAACGATAAGAAATATATACAAATAAGCTGAACATATTAGCATTGAAATAAAGCATAACAAAAGAGAGTGGGATCGGAAAACAGAAGCGCTACCAGCATGTGGAAGAAAAGGCCAAAGAGAGATATTAACAAATTGAAGCTGAAGAAGATTCAAAACTCGAACAGTTGGAATTTGGAGAAGATGAAAAAACCCTAACTAGGCACGCATTGAGGAGATGATGGAGAAAATCTGAGCGAGATAGAGAGAGAAAGGAGGAAAGGAAGAGAGAGAGCGAAACGCCCAACGTTTGGAGTGTGTTCAGCAGTGTCGCTGCCACTACGCACTACTGATTCTTTTGTACAGACACTGCCCCCACCGTATGTCAAGAAAAATACAGTATCCAGTATAAATTCAAAAGTTGTCATTATAAATTTATAATAATAATTTAGTTGTATTGAATATAAAAATAGTATTAGTAAATTCATTCAACTTAACTAGCTAAAACTTTTCTAGTAATACGAGTTTAAGGGATTTGAATATTATATAAAATACAAAAGAAAAACTTAGTTGTATTCGTATAAAATTAATAATTAAAAATTATTAGATAANTCACATGAATACAAATTGTATATGAGTTTTCGTTAACTTTAAATCTACCTAAAATATTATTTTTGAATGAGAATATATATTGTATGTGACAATTTTTTTTTCTTATTTTACATTAACAGAAAGTTGTGGAAGTAGATGCAAAATTTTGCTCTACTTTACCAAGATTTTTTTGGGTGCTCTGTTAGAGTTTTATAGGAAAAATCATAATTTCCAACTTTGCTTACTTTCTTGGTTCATATTGTTCCAATTTATATGGCAATCCCGTCTGTTTCACAAACTCATAACCATGATCCTGGTGATAATGTGATAATGATGATGATCACATTGTTTAACTCAGTAATGAAGATATTCAAGAAGTGTTACATAAGTGTTCAAAAAATTTGGTCAGTAGACTATTATTAGATAAAAAGTTTAGCGGTGGAACCTTAGAGGCTGCACTCTACACTATATGGTGATAACTAGAAGAATTTAAAATCCTAATATGGGGGTAATATGCTCTAATTATTTTTCGACAATGAAATAGATCTATTGAGGGTAGAAAAGGGGGCTCTCTGGACCTTCAAAAATTACACTTTCAATCTATGTAGGTGGTATGAAGACATTCAAATTACTGAAAGTGAATTTTCTCGTGTCCTTATATAAGTACAGTTTTGGAATCTCCCGGAGCATTGTAAGACAAAGGATTTGGGCAGAAAAATGGGAGAATCTTTTAGGTGCTGTTTTGGAGGTTGAATTTTTCACAATGATAAAAAAGGAGGAAATGGTGTTGAAGGTTTTAGTGGAGTTAGATGTGACAAAGCCGCTGAGGAGAATGATAAAGATAGCAAGAAGTTATAGAAAAGTGATAGAGATAAAATTAAAGTATGAAAAAATTGGGAATTTCCGTCACTATTGTGGTTTTCTAGGGCATGAGAATCGCTGCTGCAACAAATTCTTAGGTGATACAGCGCATGTGTTTTCAGAAGACGTTTTGTGTAAATTTGAAGGGTTTGGCTGGGGGTTTGGTTGTACTGTGAAAAGAAGATAATGTAGTCCAGATTATTCAGCATAAAAATTTCTTCATTCAATTTGAATTGGCTGATTCAAAACTCCAAATTAAGTGAAAAGTTTAGGCAGTCCACCTTCACACCGATGAGAATAGAAGAAATGAGCAATTTGGTAAGCTGACCCAGCTATTTCAACAAGGAAGAGAATACCAAATAGCCGTTGGAGATTTTAATGCAATAATGGCATAGCACAAAAATGAGGATAGGAGACCAAAATCATTCACCTCTATCTAAAATATCAATGAGTTTGCTAATGAAGGAAACTTATTGTGTTTAGGATACAAAGGTAAGAAATACACATGGAGCAATATACAATTTGGTGGAATGCTAATAAGAGAAAGACTAGATAGGGTATAACAGTCCTACCACGCAGAGCTTTACACTTAAGTCGTAAAATAGAGGTGGTGAGATATTATGACTTCTAAAAAATATATATATAAATACGTAGATATAGTTGAAAGAATTCATAGTTAGGAGCCTTGAAGAAAAGTTGAAGCAAAATCGTAAAAAAAAAGCGCAACACACTCAAAAATGTAAAACTGGGTAAACAGAAAGGATAAACCAAAAATACACAGAGTAGAGTACCAAAAATACAGAATATCAAACTCCAGACTCGACCTCCGAAGCCAAGACTGGCCAGAGTATAATTACATACATACATGCATATAATCATATCCTAGAGTATCACAAAAGACATAAAATAAGCCCATAGTTCTCCAAAAAGTCTCTAGGAGGATTAAACATAAAGTACAAGTGAAGAAGAGTCTATATACATATATATACATAGTAATATGACAACATATAACATCCCCACTTCACTTGCCATAGGAACCTCCAGATGCTCACCGAGATGCATCTTGACCTGCATCTGAAAACAACAACACATGTATGGAATGAGAACCGGAGGTTCTCAACATGGTAAAGATGCCAACGTACATAAGATATAAGGTCTTGGAAAAGCCAGAAGTGATCCTAGAACTCGGACACTCAGATTTAAAACATAGAGTTATAAATTAAACCAGAAATAAGGTAAACTAACTAAGGTACTTAGGTTCTAATCCAATTATAACTTAAAACCTCAATTTTCATTCTCCTCCAACCCTCCAAAACTCTGGTGGAACAACCCTTGTCACTCTTCCGCCAAACAATGGATCTCTCAGTTGCATAGACATACAATACAGACAAAGAAAAATACAGATAGAATGTAATTACAACAGGTAGAACATATAGCAAATAAGCATAGATAATCAACTAAGCAAACCAAAGTAATGCACACTCAAACAAAACAAACAAATACATATGATGTATGCCTGCCCTACTGGCCGTGAGCTCACGTGTCGATTACTTTGCCAGAACCCGACACACCCGGTGGCAAACCCAGCTATCGTCTCTCTAACATGCCTCCACACTCTTGGGATATAATGCCCATTACACTCTTGGAATATAGTGCCCGCCACATTCATGTGATATAGTGTCTGTTGCATTTTTCGGGATAAAGTATTTCCACACTCTTGGGGTTTAGCGCCCGCCACGCTCATGAGATATAGTGCTCGCCACACTCATGGGATATAGTGCCCGACACACTTTTCAAAATAAAGTGCTCCAACACTCTTGGGGTATAGCGCCCGCCACGCTCTTGGGATATAGTGCTCGTCACACTTATGGGATATAGTGCCCAACATACTTTACAACAAAGAGAAAAAAGATGCAACATAGTGGAACAGATTATACACAATCAATATGCCCATCTCTAACATACTCAATAATTCAACGCCAGTCAATCATCATCAGTCCTTAATGTCATTATCATCATCAATCCATCTCTCACTCAATTGCAATTCATCATTATTATCATAACTGTTAATCACTTCTTATTTAACATCACCAACCCTTCGTTAATTCAATTAACACTTCACAAAACCCTTCCAAATGTCTCCTCCATTTATTTAATAGACTCACCCTCATTCTAAGGCTTAAAGGCTCACTAACGGACCTTAAACAAGTGTAAAGGAGGTTCGGAAGCTAGAGAATTGGTTTAGTATGCAAAAATCCCACTTTTAGCCAAAATAGGGGTCTCGCGTACGCTAGCGTTCGATTTAACATGTCCGCATACGTGAGCCAATTTCCGCGTACTCGAGATATCAAGGCAGTGAATGAATCTCGCGTCGTGTGTGCATGATAGCGTATGCAACCCCTCCTTTTTCTCAAAAAGCTACTAAGTTGCAGAATTTCCAAATTTGACACCAAACTTTAAACGAGCATAACTCTTTCGTTTTAAATGATTTTTCATCCGTTCTTCAAACAGTATAAACTTCACGAACCCAATTTTCATTTGAAATAAGTTTGACAAAATTTTGGGGTCTGTAAGTCTAGTTATGGCATGCCAAAGTTGGTTAAAAATCATGTTTTACCAAAAACCCCAAAACCTCTTTTCTTTCCGAATTCTGAATTTCAAATCAAAGTTTTATAATCAAAACAACACCAAAACTCCCCAAACATACACATATACCTTCCAACCACCTCGCCTCACACCAATACCCAATTTTCTTTCTTCAATCAATCAACAACTCCATATATACATTCAACAATTTCCTGACCCAATTAAACAACCAACTACATTTCATACACATCAATGTATCATCAAGCTACACATTTTCATAATAAACTCAATGTATTCCACCCAAGTTATTAAACATTAACAAGTTCATATAATCCAACTTATCCTATGGTCAACTAGCCTAAGTTTTCATGATATATTTGTAAGACCTCAGATTTTAGAAATTTAATAATTAATTATTTATGATTTATTTTATTTATTCAAGAATATATTTTTTAGAGACTTCTATATTAATTTAATTTTTACTTATTATTAATTTAAAATTTTAGTAATTGAATAATAATAAAGATTTTATATACTTTAATTTGCATAATTAGATTCTGAACTTTATTTCAAGATTTTAAAGGAAATTGATTTTATTATTTCTAATTCTTGAGTTAGAGTAATTATTTAAAAATAATTTGTAAGTTTAGGAATAAATAGCGCTTTCCTTTAAATATAATTTTATTCGATTAACAAAAAAGTGATTTTTCAATTACAACTCTATATCTTAATTATATTGTTAATTGTTCTCCAAAAGAAACCCTAATTTACTAAATACCCAAAAAACCCAACCCTAATATTTTTCATTCCTTCACTCGTCAGACATTCCCCCTTTCTTCCAAACGCACATACATACCGCCATGGGAAGAGAGAGAGCACGGGAGAGCTGAGAGAGAACCGGAGAAGAAGCAACGCCGACGAGGGACCCATGCAGCCACCGCACCGCGCCACGCCTTGGAGGCCGCCGTCAAACCCGCCACCTATGCTAAGCCGCCGTTGGAAATAGGACCGCAAAGAGAGCCATCAAGACGCAGGTGAGAGACGCGGGGGAGAGAGAGCTCACGTCGCCTGCGCCGTCATGCCCTTCGCGCAAAGCCGTCGCCGATTGATGGAGGGTTTCCATCGCCGAACTGCATGCGCCGTCGTCAGGGTCTTCAACGTCACCGTCAATGGAGGTCTGTCACCGAAGAGCAGATCGCGATGGAGAAGGGAGACCGAAGCTGTCACACGCGGAGGAGGAAAAAAATGGCGTCGCAGATTGGAGCTGGATCTTTCTGCCACCATTTCGTCGTTACTGCGGTTGGGGTGCCGCCATCGTCACCGTTGGATCTGACCGGAGAGAGGAGGTGATGGTGGTGGATAGGGGTGTTCAAATCCAAACCGATCCAAATTAAACTGCTCATCCAATCCAATTCAAACCGAAAACCGATTAAAACCGCACTAATTCGGACTGATTGGATTTTATTTTTTACAAACCGCTGAATCGGATCGGATTTAGGATCTACTTTTCATAACCGATCCAATCCAATCCAAACCGCACAATATGCTATAATATTATTATTTTATTATTATATTTATAATTATATTTATAATATGTTCAATTTATTATACATTTTTATATTATTCATGTATTATTATTATTTAATAAAGATTTTATGTTCAAAATGTTATTTATTATTTATTTTAACTAACCTATAATTTTATTTTTATTATTATGTTATCGTTGGCTTTTTAAGATATTGTTATGTCATTGTTAATTATTTAAAATTTGATGTTGAGATTTGTTATATGTATTTAAATTTTTTAATTTACAAAACCGCAAATCCAATCCAATCCAAACCGCTTGACATTGGATCAGATCGGATCGGATTTTTTTAAAAACATCATCCAATCCAAACCGCATCGCAAGTAAAATTAGTGTTCGGATCGGATGAGTTTTTGACTCAAAACCGATCCAAACCGCACCGCGAACACCCCTAATGGTGGATGTTGGTTTTGTTGCATGCGAGAGGAAAGGGCCGATACGCTATCCAAAACT
>NC_029777.3:63410103-63423697 GCF_000817695.3 Arachis duranensis
ATGTCATCGCTGGAGCTGCAACCGTTTTGTTCTTTGGGTTTTTCTCTAAATACGGTAGGTTGTTTTACTCCAAAACTTTTATAGTCACCATTTTATTATATATTACTGAGGTTTTTACGACATTAAATGTCTCAGGGTTGAGTTACTGTTGTTGTATGGTGCTTCTATGGCTATCGCAGTTACGAAAAATGGCCGAATTCGATGTCGTTGATTTCAGGCTAAGAGAAAATGGGTTTTTTTACTAGCTTTCAAGTTTTGACGCATTGAGGTAGGGTTTTTCTTAAAGTTTATTTTATATTACAGAGTTGTTATAAATAGATTTTGATGTGAAAAATATATTTATGTGATTATGTTTGTCTTGTGGATGTGGCTGTTTGTCAAACTGAATTACTGATTGCTTGAGTGGTGTGCGATTATTGATGAGAAATTAATTTGTAAAGTTTTTCAGTTGAATATTATGAAATGTGATTTTTCTTGGTTTTAGAATTAATTTGATAATAAAAATGGATTGGCATTGAAAATGATTTGATTTTAGAAGCGGTTTGATTTTGAAAATGGTTTGATTTTATAAACGATTCAATATTGGAGCTGGTTTGATTTTGAAACAGATATATTATTGAGATTGTTTTGATTTGAAAATAATTTGATAATAGAATTGATTGAGATTTGGAAATGGTTGAGGAATGTTTGGATGTGACTCGAAAAGGGTGGAAAAGTCTGAGTTTGAGAGGAGATGCTGCTGAAATTTTTATAAAAACCAAAAGTTTTGTTTGAAATGTTTATTAGAAGGATTTGGATTTTAATTTAGGATCTTGTAATTTGATTTTGAGTTAGTCAGTAAGGAATGAATTGTGGTTGCGAAAATGATGATTTGTGAATTTGATTAAGGATTGAGTCCTCGGGTAAGAAGTAGTGGCATTTGTCCACTTGCACTGGGAAAGAGATGAGGAATAAGAGTGATGAAAACTGAGTCTGCATTATGAAATTGAATTTTGATAGAGATATATGTGATCGGGTAAGATGTAGTGGTGTTATCCACTTGCTCCGGGAAAGTTCAAGGCTTTGGGTAAGACGCAAGGGCTGTATTTTGTCGCCGCTTGCTCTAGGTCGAGAACTGTAACACTGCCTGGGTAAGAGGCAGGGTGAAGTTATCCCCTGCTCTGGGTACGCGAGTAAGATGTAAGGGTTTCAGCGTTGTCCCACTTGCTTTGTGTTTGGTATTCTGTCCAATGGTTAGCTACCAGGACATGTCGGGTTGGCTGTATAACCGACAGATAAGCTCATTAGCCATAGGGTAGGCATTCATCATATGCATTTGTTTACTTTGCTTAATCTTGAATTTGTTTGGGTTTGCCTAATAGCTTAACTGTATTAATTGCTATTTGAGCTATTTGCTGTAACTGCTATCTATAACTGTGTTATTTTACCTGTTTTGCCTGTGTTTGTTGCTGTTGTGGTACCTTTAGGTTAGGTATTAATGATGAGATGATGATTTGGTTGTTGAATTGTTTGAGTTGCTTGAGCTAGGGTTTGTGACTCGTTTCTGATTGAGGGTTTAGAAAAGTATGAAAAATCAAGCTGGTTCAGTATAGACTTAATGAACCTATGTTTGGAACAGATTAGTCATTCATACTGTTAGGAAACTTTTAAGATTATTTTATCTGAAAAGTGAGTTTAGATTTCTAGATAATTAATTGGTTTCTTTTAAAATGGTTTTAAATTTTAGAGGGTTAAACCACCAGTTTTCAAAGGATTCATAAGACAACGATAATCATTGAGCTTGAAAACAATTTTCTCATTAAATATCTTCTTATGACAATTCTGAAACTCTGTGGTGAGACCATGTGGTTAGGTTCTCACCCCCCTACAACTTTATTTTTTTCAGGAGACGAATGAAGAGGCTTACGAAGAGTCTAATCGCAATTTTGCTTATATGATTTTGTTGTTATATTAGTTTAATTATTATTTATTTTTCCCTCGCTATCAATATTGTATTTTAAAAGAGGGATAGGAGTTGTATGTTTTATATGTATATTACATTATAAGTTATTTATGTAAGAAGTCTTGTATATGAATCTATGCTTGTTTGGTTTTTTAAGATGAAGTATTTATTTTCGGTTTTCAAAGAAATCAGCGATACAGTGTCGAGTGAAAGGCTCCTATTTTAATATTAAGTATATAAAGTAGTCGTAATACTTCCTGTAATTAGAGTAGTGTAGCTGGAAGCGTGACATTCTGGTAGTGATGGTATCACAACATTATATATTATCTACGAGAAACCAAGTTCCATACCTTGGCTGATTTCTCCCTAAGCCAAAGACACCTCAATTTCATCATTTCCTTAAGCTTTCACTTCACCAAAATCACACTAAAACTAGTTTCCAGCTTCCAAGGTTTCAAATCCACAAGTTCAACCACCAATAGGACTTCAAATCAACATAATTCAATTTATTTCCATATTATATTACTATAATCAACATCAAAGCTTACTAATTCAATAATCGACAAAAGGGTTTAAGGGTTCTTACCTTCCTCAAGCATCAATGGAACAAAATCCAATTATTTTCTCAAGCTAGTTTGATCCTAAAACACCAAAATATCACAAATCTCAATATCCAAATACCCAAAATTTAAAATTGGGGGAAAGAAAGACTGAGGGTGAAGTTGCGATGTCCTTACCGAATTGGTTAATTGGCTTTGTAGAGCTCAACGTGGTGGTCGTGTGGTCACAAACAGTGCGGCGATCAGATATCCGGATTGAAAGTATGCGGATATGAAATTTGACAAGGGTTTGGGGTTTTTGCTTCTTCTTCCCAGCTGCCTTCAGCGTGTTTCATCCATATGAATGGAAGGGGGTGGCTGAAATAAAGTTATATATGTTGGGCCTTAGTCCTAGTTTGGGCCCAGTCCAACCGATTTGACCCGACAGCCCAATTTTGGGTCAATCGGTATCAATATTGTATTTTAAAAGAGGGATAGGAGTTGTATGTTTTATATGTATATTACATTATAAGCTATTCATGTAAGAAGTCTTGTATATGAATCTATGCTTGTTTGGTTTTTTAAGATGAAGTATTTATTTTGGTTTTCAAAGAAATCAGCGATACGGTGTCGGGTGAAAGGCTCCTATTTTAATATTAAGTATATAAAGTAGTCGTAATTCTTCCTGTTATTAGAGTGGTGTAGCTGGAAGCGTGACATTCTGGTAGTGATGGTATTACAACATTATATATTATCTACGAGAAACCAAGTTCCATACCTTGGCTGATTTCTCCCTAAGCCAAAGACACCTCAATTTCATCATTTCCTTAAGCTTTCACTTCACCAAAATCACACTAAAACTAGTTTCCAGCTTCCAAGGTTTCAAATCCACAAGTTCAACCACCAATAGGACTTCAAATCAACATAATTCAATCTATTTCCATATTATATTGCTATAATTAACATCAAAGCTTACTAATTCAATAATCGACAAAAGCGTTTAAGGGTTCTTACCTTCCTCAAGCATCAATGGAACAAAATCCAATTATTTTCTCAAGCTAGTTTGATCCTAAAATACCCAAACATCACAAATCTCAATATCCAAATACCCAAAATTTGAAATTGGGGGATAGAAAGACTGAGGGTGAAGTTGCGGTGTCCTTACCGAATTGGTTAGTGGGCTTTGTAGAGCTCAACGCGGTGGTCGTGTGGCCACAAACGGTGCGGCGATCGGATATCCGGATTGAAAGTATGTGGATATGAAAGTTGACAAGGGTTTGGGGTTTTTGCTTCTTCTTCCCAGCTTCCTTCAGCGTGTTTCATCCATATGAATGGAAGGGGGTGGCTGAAATAAAGTTATATATGTTGGGCCCTAGTCCTAGTTTGGGCCCGGTCCAACCGATTTGACCTGACAGCCCAATTTTGGGTCAAAATCTTTAAAATTAGTGTTAAAATTCATATTTTATTTATTTCTACTTATTTAAACTATAAAATTTAATTTTTTAATTTCTTTGAATAATAATTAATTTATTGACTAATTATTTATTAATTTCCCCGGGTTTACACAAGGCTTTGGTTTTCATGGGCTGGAGGAACAAATATTCGAGGGCTTATACTCTTCATTTGGAGGAATCTAGTTCAGACCACTCCCCTATTTTACTATGTTTAGATAGGGATGAAAGGAAGAAGAAAAGAAGATTTAGATTCCAGAAAAGATGGTGTGAGAATAAAGAGGCAGTCATGGTGATTAAACAGGCATGGAAAACAGAAATAGTGGAGTCTCCAATGTTTCAACTGGCCAAAAAATTAAAATCTTGTAGATACAAGTTAGTAGAATGGAAGCAAGGTACTTCTTCTAATTCAAAAAAGCAAATTAGAATATTAGACGAAAAATTACAAGATGAAAAAGAAAAATGATAGGAAGCAAATGGGATAGCAATCAGATGTATGGAGGTTGAGCTAGGGGATTTCATTGTCTAAAAAGAGTGCTATTGGAAAGAAAAATCGAGAGTTCAATGGCTAAATTTATAGGGGGAGGGGGGCAAGAACACTGTTTTTTCATGCCAAATTTCAATCAAAGTGCCCAAGAAACAAAATCCATAATTTGGAGGATGGACAGGGGAATATGGTATCAGATCCAAATGCAGCAGTGGAATGAGCATATTTTGTGGATTTGTTCATTTCATATAATCCTAGAGATTCAAGTGATGACATTCAGTTTTTGCCTACTAAAGTGACAAGGAGAACAAACCGAATGCTAACTCGGCCTATTTTGGAGAAAGAGATCAAATTAGTAGTTTTTTCCATTAATCCTAATTTAGCCCCAAGAGAGGATGGCTTCACGGTAAAGTTCTTTCAATTTTTCTGGAAAATTATTAAATCTGAAGTTATTCAAGCAGTTCAAAATTTTTTTCTCGGGAGGTAAAATGCTTAATGCTCTTAATCACACTCATATGCGTTTAATTCCTAAGATCCCTAATGCGACCTCTATGAAGTTCATTTGAACTATAAATCTAAGCAGTGTTTTTTTATAAAGTGATATCAAAGATCTTAGTCAACAAGTTACAATTGATGATGAACAAAGTAATCAGTGATAATCAAAGTGCTTTTTGAAAGAACGATTAATTAGTGATAACATATTAATAGCTCATGAAATGATGTATTTATTAAAGAATAAGAGCCATGTCAGTTTTGATATAGTGCTCAAGCTTGATATGAGCAAGGAGTAAGACCGAGTTGAGTGAAAGTTTGTCTGGGATGTCATGCGGAAAGTGGATTTCTGTGATAAATGATGGTTTGAATTCAAGAATGTGTGACTACAGTTTCCTACTCCGGTACTATATATTTTGAAAATGTATGAGGAGATTAGCGGTCAAATAGTGAATTTAAAAAAGTCCTTTGTATTTTTTAGCAAGAACACACCTATGACTACCCGAGAGGAATTGGCCGAACTGCTTCAGGTGCCATACATAGTGTTGTAAAACAAGTATTTGGGACTTCCAACGGTTATAAACTGAGCAAAGAAAGAAACCTTAAATTACATTAAAGACAAAGTTTTTCAAAAGCTTCAACATTGGAAACGGTCTTTATTGTCATTCGGAGGTAAGGAAGTTTTACTAAAAGCTCTAGCAACTGCGGTCCTCTTCTATACTTTGGGGTGATTCAAATTGCCAGAGTCTCTAATTGAAGACATTCAAAAGACTATGCTAAATTTCTAGTGGGGACAAAAAGGCTTCGAGCGCAAATTACATTGGGTAGGCTGAAGGATCTCTTGCAGATCTAAAGCTCAATGAGGGCTTAACTTTAAATACTTGAAGGCTCCTTAATTTAGCAATGTTGGGGAGACAAAATTGGAGACTTATGATTAGAGAACACTCTTTATTTTTTAAAGTGTTTGAAAGTAAATATTTTAAAAACAAAAGTATTCTTAGAGTTGAATGGTGCGCAGAATTTAACTTCGCACAACTGAACCAGCAAGTGCACTAAGTAGTCCAAGTAATACCTGAGGTAAGTCAGGGTTGATCCCACGAGGATTGTCGGCTTGGATCAAATAGTGGCTATCTTGTAAATCTTAGTTAGGCGGATAGAAAAGTTGTGTAGTTGTTTAAGCACATAAAAGTAAAATAAAGATAACGTTACTCAGTGGTTGTGAATTTAATGATAAGAAAATGGTTAAGGCTTCGGAGATGCTTTATTCTTCTAGATCAATCTTTTCTTACTATCTACTCCAGCTGTGAATGATTTCTTCTATAGCAGGCTGTATGTGATCAACACTGGTTGAGAGGCCGCTAATCTTCCTCTAGGTTGAATACCAGGTTTAGTGCGCATCCAATCTGAATGAGGGTGAACCTGCAGTTCATCCCCTTGGTGATCCTAGTCAAAATGCCACAGATAAGGTTGAATCTTCCGGATCAAGCAATGCTACGCCTTGGTTCTAGTCTTTACTACAAAGACCCTAATCTCTCCATACCTCGGCTGAACTGATGTCTCGAGAAGTCCCCAATGAAGTCATGGATTAGCCGTCTAAGAGATGTATCCTCAAGCGAGTGGTTCATTGAATTTCGATGAAAGATGCACACAAAACCCATGTAGAATAGAGATAACTTGTGATGGTTCAACTCAGTCATAAGGTTGAAGAACGAAGATACATCTTAGGAGAGAACCAAACACGAATTGAAATAGAACAGTAGTACTTTTATTAATCTATAAAACTCAGCAGAGCTCCTAACCTTAACGTAAGAGGTTTAGAGACTCATACTGTACAATGAAACTTGAAAATATGAAATAATGTTCTATGGTGGTTGGTACACGAAATCGTGATACACAACTTCGTGCAGCTGACCAGCAAGTGCATTAGGTCGTCCAAGTAATACCTTACGTGAGTAAGGGTCGATCCTACAGAGATTGTCGGCTTGAAGCAAGCTATGGTCATCTTCTAAAACTCAGTTAGGTGGATTCAAATGGTTATGGAGTTTTGATAATTAAAAGATAAATAAACATAAAATAAAGATAGTGATAATTATGTAATTCGTTGGTGGGAATTTCAGATAAGCGTATGGAGATGTGTTATTCCTTCTAAATCTCTGCTTTCCTACTGTCTTCATTCAATCATTCATACTCCTCTCCATGGTAAGCTGTATGTTGGGGATCACCATTGTCAATGGCTACCTCCCGTTCTCCCAGTGAAAATGGTCCTCTACGGTTTCTGTACGGCTAATCAATTGTCAGATTTCTCGTCAAGGATGAAAAATACCAGGCACAGCTACCGTATGGCTAATCAGCTCTCGGTTCTCGATCATGTCGGAATAAGATCCAATGATCCTTTTGTGCACTGTCACTGCACCCCACAGTCGTGAGTTTGAAGCTCGTCACAATCATCCCTTCCCCGATCCTACTTGGAATACCATAGACAAGGTTTAGACTTTCCGGATATCAGGAATGCTGCCAATTGTTTCTAGCTTATACCACGAAGGTTCTAATCTCAGATTCAGATGCCCCATTGTCAGAGGGGAAACGATGTAAATCCTTGATTAGAGACCCAAGAGATATGCATTCAAGCTTGTTTTCATGTAGAACTGAGGTGTTTGTCAAGCACGCGTTCATAAGTGAGAATGGTGATGAGTGTCACTTGATCATCACATTCATCATGTTCTTGTGTGCGAATGAATATCTTAGAATAAGGATAAGCTTGTATTGAATAGAAGAACAATAGTACTTTGCATTAATACTCGAGGAATAGCAGAGCTCCACACCTTAATCTATGAGGTGTAGAAACTCCACCGTTGAAAATACATAAGCGATAATGGTGTTCATTGGTTTCGGCCCCAGAGAGGGAACTAGAATAACCAAGACCTAGGTCTAAGGACTAAACGTCCAAAGATTCCAACAGATCCCCCCATGTCAGTACAATAGTAAAAAGTCCTATTTATACTAAGCTAGTTACTATGATTACAGAAATAAGTAAATGATGCAGAAATGCACTTCCGGACCCACTTGGTGTGTGCTTGGGCTCAGTATTGAAGCTTTCATATATAGAGACTTTTCTTGGAGTTAAACGCCAGCTTTTATACCAGCTTGGGCGTTTAACTCCAACTTTTATCCTGTTTCTGGCGTTTAACACTAGAATAGGGCAGGAAGTTGGCATTTGAACGCCAGTTTGCGTCATCAAAACTCGAGCAAAGTATAGACTATTATATATTGCTGGAAAGCCCAGGATGTCTACTTTCCAACGCAATTAAGAGAGTTCTAATTGGGCTTCTGTTGCTCTAGAAAATCCATTTCGAGTGCAGGGAGGTCAGAATCCAGTAGCATCTGCAGTCCTTTTTCAGCCTCTGAATCAGATTTTTGCTCAGGTCCCTCAATTTCAGCCAGAAAATACCTGAAATCACAGAAAAATACACAAACTTATAGTAAAGTCCAGAAATGTGAATTTTGCTTAAAAACTAATAAAAATATACTAAAAAGTAGCTCGATCCTACTAAAAACTACCTAAAGACAATACCAAAAAGCATATAAATTATCTGCTCATCACAACACCAAACTTAAATTATTGCTTGTCCCCAAGCAACTAAAAACAAAATAGAATAAAAAGAAGAGAATATACAATGAATCTCACAATATCAGTGAAACTTAGTCCCAATTAGATGAGCGGGGCTAGTAGCTTTTTGCTTATGAACAGTTTTGGCATCTCACTTTATCCTTTGAAATTCAGAATGATTAGCATCTATAGGAATTCAGAATTTAGATAGTGTTATTGATTTTCCTAGTTCAGTATGTTGATTCTTGAACACAGCTACTTTATGAGTCTTGGCCGTGGCCCTAAGCACTTTGTTTTCTAGTATTAGTCTCAAGCTTTTCACTTGGACCTTCATGCCACAAGTACATGGTTAGGGACAGCTTGATTTAGCTACTTAGTCTAGGATTTTATTCCTTTAGGCTCTCCTATCCATTAATGCTCAAAGCCTTGGATCCTCTTTACCCTTGCCTTTTGGTTTAAAAGGCTATTGGCTTTTTCTGCTTGCTTTTTCTTTTTCTTTCTTTCTCTCTTTTCTTTTCTTTTTTCGCCATTTTTTCGCTCCTTTTTTTTTCTTATTCACTGCTTTTTCTTGCTTCAAGAATCAGTTTCATGATTTTTCAGATTATCAATAACATTTCTCTTTGTTCATCATTCTTTCAAGAGCCAACAATTTTAACATTCATAAACTTCACTATAAAAAAATGCACTGTTCAAGCATTCATTCAGAAAACAAAAAGTATTGCCACCACATCAAAATAATTAAACTAATTTCAAGATAAAATTTGAAATCCAAGTACTTCTTGTTCTTTGTAATTAGGCACATTTTTCATTTAAGAGAGGTGAAGGATTCATGGAATTATTCATAGCTTTAAGGCATAGACATTAGACACTAATGATCATGTAGTGAAGACACAAACATAGATAACACATAAAGCATAAAATCGAAAAACAAAAAAATAAGAACAAGGAAATTAAAGAACGGGTCCACCTTAGTGATGGCGGCTAGTTCTTCCTCTTGAAGATCCAATGGAACGCCTGAGCTCCTCTATGTCTCTTCCTTGCCTTTGTTGTTCTTCCCTCATGGCTATTTGATCCTCTCTAATTTCATGGAGAATAATGAAGTGCTCTTGGTGCTCCATCCTTAGTTGCTCCGTATTGGAACTCAAATCTCCCAAAGAAGTGTTGAGTTGCTCCCAATAATTGTGTGGAGGAAAATGCATCCCTTGAGGCATCTCAGGGATTTCTTGATGAGGGACTTCCTCATGCTCTTGTTGAGCTCCATGGGTGGGCTCTCTTATTTGCTCCATCCTCTTTTTAGCGATGGGCTTGTCCTCTTCAATGAGGATGTCTTTCTCTATGATAATTCCAGCTAAATTGCATAGGTGACAGATGAGATGAGGGAAGGCTAACCTTGCTAAAGTGGAAGGTTTGTCAGCAACCTTATATAGTTCTAGAGGTATAATCTCATGAACTTCCACTTTCTCTCCAATCATGATGCTATGGATCATGATAACCCGATCTACAGTCACTTCAGATTGGTTGTTAGTAGGAATGATGGAGTGTTGGATGAACTCTAGCCATCCTCTAGCCATGGGTTTAAGGTCATGCCTTCTCAATTGAACCGGCTTGCCTTTCGAGTCTCTTTTCCATTGAGCTCCTTCTACACATATGTCCATGAGGACTTGGTCCAACTTTTGATCAAAGTTGACCCTTCTAGTGTAGGGACGTGCATCTCCTTGCATCATAGGCAAGTTGAATGCCAACCTTACATTTTTCGGACTGAAATCTAAGTATTTTCCCCGAACAATTGTGAGCCAATTCTTTGGGTTTGGGTTCACACTTTGATCATGGTTCTTGGTGATCCATGCGTTTATATAGAACTCTTGAACCATTAAGATTCTGACTTGTTGAATGGGGTTGGTGAAAACTTTCCAACCTCTTCTTTGGATCTTATGTCGGATCTCCGGATACTCATTCCTTTTGAGCATGAAAGAGACCTCAGGGATCACCTTCTTCTTAGCCACAACTTCATCGAAGTGGTCTTGATGGGCCTTTGAGATGAATCTCTCCATCTCCGATGACTCGGAGGTGGAAGCTTTTGCCTTTCCTTTCCTCTTTCTAGAGGTTTCTCCAGCCTTAGGTGCCATAAATAGTTATGAAAAACAAAAGCAATACTTTTACCACACCAAACTTAAAAGGTTTGCTCGTCCTCGAGCAAAAGAAGAAAGAAAGAAGGGGAAGAAGAAGAAAATGGAGGAGATGGAGGGTGGTATGTGGTTTCGGCCAAGGGGGTATAAGGTGTTTGTGATGTGTGAAATAGAAGGAGTGATGAGGGGTTTATATAGGAGTGCGAGAAGGGTTAGGTACGTGTATTTAGTGTTGGGTTTGGGAGAGAAATGATTTTGAATTTGGAGGTAGGTGGGGTTTTTAGGGAAGAGAGATGGATGTGATTGGTGAGGGGTATTTGGGGTAGAGAGATGGAGGTGATTGGTGAAGGGTATTTAGGGAAGAGGGTTATGAAAAGGTGTGAGGGAGAGAGAAAATGAGTTGAAGTTGGTGGGGATCCTGTGGGGTTGATAAACCACTATTTTATGATTTATCTTGTGCTAAATTGAGTGGTTTTTATCAGCTTTTCACCCACTTATTCATATGAATTGCATGATATTACAATTCCTTCCCAAATTTATTCTATGATTGAAAACTGGCTTCCTAAATATCTTTTAATTGTATATTTTTATTATCCTTTATACCATTCCATGCCATGATCCATGTGTTAAGTGTTTCAGGCTTCATAGGGCAGAAATGGCTTAGAGAATGGAGAGTAAGCTTGCAAAAATGGAAGGAACACAAGAAATTATGGAGATGACCAGCACGAAGCGACGTAGACCTATGGCTCACGCGACCGCGCGCAATAGAGGAAATCGCAGTGACGCACTCGCGTGCCTGACGCGCTCGCGTGGATTGGAAGCTGCACGAATGACGTGAACGCGTGGACAACGCGTACGCGTGGCAAGAAAAACGCTAAATGACGCGCACGTGTGGATGACGCGTACGCGTGACATGTGCGATCTGTAGAAATTACAGAATATGCTGAAAATGATTTTGGGCCGCATTTTGACCCAAATTTTGACCCAGAAACACAGATTAAAGTCAGGGAACATGCAGAGACTCAACATATCAAATCATACACACAATTTAGGTTTAGATGTAGTTTTTAGAGAGAGAGGTATCTCCTCTCTCTTAGGATTAGGATTAGGATTTCTATTAGGATTAGGATTTCATCTTCTTCAATCACAAGTTCAATATTCCTTTATTTTGACTTCTCTTCTACTTTCAGATATTTTAATGCTTTTATTTATTCATGACTTATGTTGCCAAATTGGCTTATGAACTTTTCATGTTAGGATTTTCTTAATTAATATAATTTGAGGCATTTTAGACTCATGATTGTTTTGCTCTATTTATGATTTATTTTCCCTTTTGGCTTTGGTTAATTAATTGGTAACACTTGAGTTATCAAACTCAGCAGTGGTTGAAATTGGCAATTGCTGATTGATTTGGATCACTCTAAAGTTGACTAGGACTTGAGGATAAATTTAATCACTCCACTTGACTTTCCTTTATTTAATAAGGGATAACTAAGCGGGATTAAAACCCAATTCTCATCACACCTAATAAGGATGACTAGGATATGAATTCTAATTTTCATACCTTGCCAAGAGTTTTCTCGTTGTTAATTTATTTCCTGCAATTTATTTCTTTTGTTCAAACCTTTTAAAAACCCAAAAATACTGTTTTCCATAACCAATAATAAAACATACCTCCCTGCAATTCCTTGAGAAGACGACCCGAGGTTTAAATGCTTAGGTTATGAATTTTATTGGGTTTGTTACTTGTGACAACCAAACTTTTGTAAGAAAGGAATTCTTGTCGGTCTAGAAGCTATACTTACAATAGAAATTTATTTGTGAAAATTCTAGATCGCGCGAGAGTTTCGTTCTTCAAAATGGCGCCGTTGCCGGGGAATTGCGAACGTGTACCTTATTATTGGTTATTGTAAATATTTTTCTTTTACTTGTTTATTTGTTTTTGTTTTCCCTTTTTATTTCTATGAGCTACTATGAGTTCCCACACCTCTCGCTTTGAGTTTGGTTCTAATTTTGTTGAAAGGAATGGAAGCTATAACAGAAACATGCATCAAGGTCAAGGCAATCAAAGATGGACGGAGACGCGAGGATCTGATCAACCCTTTAGGCAACAACACCTTCCACGACACCATGAACGAAGACCATTCTACAATGCATGCCAAGACAATAGATCTGGTGAACCCTCTTGTAGTTACCAACAAGCCCCACCTTATGCTTATTGGTGGACGAAATTGTGATCACATCAATGTAGTATTCTTTGTTGTTGTATGGAATCCTTATTATGGCACTAATGTGTGGACACAACTCCGTTCAACTAACCAGCAAGTGTACTGGGTCGTCCAAGTAATACCTTACGTGAGTAAGGGTCGATCCCACAGAGATTGTTGGTATGAAGCAAGCTATGGTCACCTTGTAAATCTCAGTTAGGCAGATTAAATTGGTTTATGGGTTTTCGAAAATAGAAATAAGAAAATAAATAATAAAAGGGATAGAGTACTCATGCAACTTCATTGGTGGGAATTTCAGATAAGCGAATGAAGATACTGTATGGCTCAAGGACGCCTGCTCTCCCACTGCTTCAACTCAATCCTTCTTACTCCTTTCCATGGCAAGCTGTATGTAGGGCATCACCGTTGTCAATGGCTACATCCCATCCTCTCAGTGAAAATGTTCCTATGCTCTGTCACAGCACGGCTAATCATCTGTCGGTTCTCAATCAGGTTGGAATAGAATCCCTTGATTCTTTTGCGCTTGTCATCACGCCCAGCCTTCAGGAGTTTGAAGCTCGTCACAGTCATTCAATCATAGAGTCCTACTCGGAATACCACAGACAAGGTTTAGACCTTCCGGATCCTCATGAATGCCGCCATCTATCTAACTTATACCACGAAGATTCTGTTGGGGAATCCAAGAGATACACATTCAAGCTCTGTTGCATGTAGAACGGAAG
>NC_029777.3:63423996-63424298 GCF_000817695.3 Arachis duranensis
GAGTTATGACGTGTTTTGGGCGTTCAACTCCGGATCATGACGTTTTTCTGGCGTTTAACTCCAGACAGCAGCATGTACTTGGCGTTCAATGCCAAGTTACGTCGTCAATTTCCGAATAAAGTATAGACTATTATATATTGCTGGAAAGTTCTGGATATCTACTTTCCAACGTCGTTGAGAGCGCGCCAATTAGAGTTATGTAGCTCTAGAAAATCCATTTCGAGTGCAGGGAGGTTAGATTCTAACAGCATCAGCAGTCCTTTTGTCAGCCTTTTTCAGAGTTTTGCTCAAGTCCCTCAATT
>NC_029777.3:63424592-63426615 GCF_000817695.3 Arachis duranensis
CAGCTACTTTATGAGTCTTGGCTGTGGCCCTAAGCACTTTGTCTTCCAGTATTACCACCGGATACACAAATGCCACAGACACATAACTGGGTGAACCTTTTCAGATTGTGACTCAGCTTTGCTAGAGTCCCCAGTTAGTGGTGTCCAGAGCTCTTAAGCACACTCTTTTGCCTTGGATCACGACTTTAACCACCCAGTCTCAAGCTTTTCACTTGGACCTTCATGACACAAGCACATGGTTAGGGACAGCTTGATTTAGCCGCTTAGGCCTGGATTTTATTTCCTTGGGCCCTCCTATCCATTGATGCTCAAAGCCTTTGATCTTTTTTACCCTTGCCTTTTGGTTTTAAGGGCTATTGGCTTTTTCTGCTTGCTTTTTCTTTTTCTTTCTATTTTTTTCGCCACTTTTTTTTCGCAAGCTTTCTTGCTTCCACTGCTTTTTCTTGCTTCAAGAATCAATTTCATGATTTTTCAGATCATCAATAACATTTCTCTTTGTTCATCATTCTTTCAAGAACCAACAATTTTAACACTCATAAACAACAATATCAAAAGACATATGCACTGTTCAATCATTCATTCAGAAAACAAAAAGTATTGTCTCTTCAGAGTCCTTTCAGGTTCTGGATCAGCTTCAACAAGAATGCCTTTTTCCTTGTTCCTGCTCATATGAAAGAGAAGAGGAAAAGAAAAGGAAGAGGAATCTTCTATG
This sequence comes from Arachis duranensis, assembly GCF_000817695.3. Classification (NCBI taxonomy): domain Eukaryota; kingdom Viridiplantae; phylum Streptophyta; class Magnoliopsida; order Fabales; family Fabaceae; genus Arachis; species Arachis duranensis. The sequence continues at coordinate 63,425,305 of NC_029777.3, forward strand.
TCATAGTAAAGAGGATCCTTATTATTTGTAGAAGAAGAAAGGGGATAATGGAAGGAGAGGGATGAATAGTCTGTATAAAGAGTAAGGATAGGGGAGGTGATAAGAGATGAAGAGAAGTGTTAGTAAATAAATAAATAAATAGAAGAAGATGAGAGAGGGATTGTCGAAAATATTTTTGAAAAGGAGTTAGTAATTTCGAAAATTAAAGATGAATTAAAATTAAAATTAAAACTTGAAACAATTAGTTAATTAAAAAGAAATTTTTGAAAAAGAGGGAGGTATTTTCGAAAATTAGAGAGGGAAAGGTAGTTAGGTGGTTTTGAAAAAGATAAGAAACAACCAAAAAGTCAAATTTGAAAAAGATAAGAAAATAAGTTAGATAAGATATTTTGAAATCAAATTTTGAAAAAGATAAAATTTTGAAAAAGATAAGATAAAAAGATAAGATAATTAGATAATATGAAAAGATAAGATTAAAAAGATATTTTTTTGAAAAGATATGATTTTAAAAGATATGGTTTTAAAAAGATATGATTGAAATTAGTTTTGAAAAAGATTTAATTTTTAAAATTAAAATTAATTACTTAACTAACAGGAAAGTAAAAGATAAGATTCTAGAATTTAAAGATTGAACCTTTCTTAACAAGAAAGTAACAAACTTCAAATTTTTGAATCAATCACATTTACTTGTTAGCTAATTTTCGAAAATATGATGTAAAAGATAAGAAAAAGATTTTGAAAAATATTTTAAAAATTTTTTCGAAAATTAATAAAAAAAAGGAAAAGATTTAATTTTTGAAAAAGTTTTGAAAAGATAAGATTTTAAAATTGAAACTTTGACTTGACTTGTAAGAAACAACTAATTTTTAAAATTTTTGACTAAGTCAACTCAAATTTTCGAAAATTAGGAGATAAAAAAGGAAAAGATAATTTTTTTATTTTTTTGAATTTTTTTTAGAGGAGAGAGAAAAACACAAATATGACCCAAAACATAAAAATTATGGATCAAAACCAATGATGCATGCAAGAACACTATGAATGTCAAGATGAACACCAAGAACACTTTGAAGATCATGATGAACATCAAGAACATAATTTTGAAAAATTTTTGATGCAAAGAAAACATGCAAGACACCAAACTTAGAAATCTTTAATGCATGGACTCTAACAAACGAAAAATGCATATGAAAAACAACAAACAACACAAAACAAGAAAACCTCAAGATCAAACAAGAAGACTTGTCAAGAACAACTTGAAGATCATGAAGAACACCATGAATGCATGAATTTTCAAAAAAATGCAAGAAAAAA
>NC_029777.3:63427228-63427775 GCF_000817695.3 Arachis duranensis
AGACAAGGTTTAGACTTTCCGGATCCTCATGAATGCCGCCATCTATCTAGCTTATACCACGAAGATTCTGTTGGGGAATCTAAGAGATACACATTCAAGCTCTTGTTGCATGTAGAACGGAAGTGGTTGTCAATCACGTGCGTTCATAAGTGAGAATGATAATGAGCTCACTTTCATCATTATATTCATCATGTTCTTGGGTACGAATGAATATCTTGGAATAAGAATAAGAGAGATTTGAATAAAAGAAAATGGAATTGCATTAATACTTGAGGTACAGCAGAGCTCCACACCCTTAATCTATGGTGTGCAGAAACTCCACCGTTGAAAATACATAAGTAAAAGGTTCAGGCATGGCCGAATGGCCAGCTCCCAAAATGTGATCACAGGATTCAAAATACAATCCAGGATGATAATATGATAGTAAAAAGTTCTATTTATAATAAACTAGCTCCTAGGGTTTACATGAGTAAGTAATTGATGCATAAATCCACTTCCGGGGCCCACTTGGTGTATGCTTGGGCTGAGCTTGATCAATCCACGAGCT
>NC_029777.3:63427789-63469590 GCF_000817695.3 Arachis duranensis
CTGAGCTTGATCTATCCACGAGCTGAGGCTTTTCTTGGAGTTGAACTCCAAGTTATAGCGTGTTTTGGGCGTTCAACTCCGGATTATGACGTGTTTCTCGCGTTTAACTCCAGACAACAGCATGTATTTGGCGTTCAACGCCAAGTTACGTCGTCATTCTTCGAATAAAGTATGGACTATTATATATTGCTGGAAAGCCCTGGATGTCTACTTTCCAACGCAGTTGAGAGCGCGCCAATTAGAGTTCTGTAGCTCTAGAAAATCCATTTCGAGTGCAGGGAGGTCAGATTCCAACAGCATCAGCAGTCCTTTTGTCAGCATTTTTCAGAGTTTTGCTCAAGTCCCTCAATTTCAGCCAGAAATTACCTGAAATCACATAAAAACACACAAACTCATAGTAAAGTCTAGAAATGTGAATTTAACATAAAAACTAATGAAAACATCCCTAAAAGTAGCTTGAACTTACTAAAAACTACCTAAAAACAATGCCAAAAAGCGTATAAATTATCCGCTCATCACTTATAAACCATCTCTTCAACATAGCTTTGGACCACCATACTCACAAGTCCCTTTTTTCCATTCACCCCCGTATGACCCTTATCCACTCCAATTCCAATCCAATTACTCCCAAAAACCATCACTTTCCTATGTACCATGTCCATATCCATCACCTCACAAATCAAGGGAGCGTTTCAAGGAAATAGTGGAAAAACTTAATGTAACCCTTCGCCAACTAGATCAAGCGATAAGTTGATTACCTCCCCGACGTTCGGATACTCAAGGAACCCCCATGGCTTCATGTGGGCAATCTCATGAAGAATATAGCATGAAGGAGATCATAGAAACTCCGGTGGACAGTAAGGAGCATGAATTTGTACTGGAACAATTGGAGGAAGCCCAAATTATCCAAGAAGAAGCAGAATTGGTTGAAGACTTAGGAGATGCTGAACCTCCATGGGAATTCAGAGTTGTGGAAAATTTCGTCAAGGAAATTACAGTTGATGCTAAGGGAGGACATTGCACAACCCCCAAAGCAGGTATCTTATGAAGAACTGGACGGAACAACCCAAGACGCGAGTTTTCTTGATAATGATAATCACGAGTCAAGTTCTCCTAGTAATGAACTTGCATCCGCAAATGACTTCTTTGAGATAGAAGATCCTTCCCCAAGTGAATACGAAGATGATGCTGATGTAGATTTTTCTCAACCTCCAACTTATGACTTTAGTGATGAGAAAGAAATCGAGGACTTTGATCAAGACATGGTTGAAATTAAAGAAGTTTGTAAGGAAGTGGAGGAATTCACAGAGGAATACAAGGGAGTAGAGCTTGCAGAATCACTTGAAACACCTATCCCAAGGCCACAACCACCCAACTCCAACTTCAAGTGGGTAAAATCCTTGACTTTTATCTTTACTTTTCCACTTGAATATGGCTTGCTTGAAATAGATGGCCAGCTTAGAGCTCTCTGTGGCTTCAAGAGTAAGAGGAAAATGGATCGTACTCAGAGTTGGTATGCAAAATCCAATAAGGTTCCACGCTTCAATCTGAAGTGCAAGGATTGGTGTCAAGCTCAATTGAATGGGTCTCGAAAGCTATTTGGTCGCTGTAGTGAGAATTTAGATTGCTCACCACCCAGCTGGAAAAATGCAGATCAAGACAAAAACGGGTGTAAAAGTAAAGTTTGGGATCCTGGAATCTATTCTGACATTCAACACCCCAGGAGCCTTGAAGCCTGTTTGAACTTACCTAAGGGCTTTACGTGCCTTGTTTGGGACCCCGGAGGCTACTGGAATTCCAAACATTGGTGGAGATTTTTGGATGAATACAAGCACAAGCCACCATAACAGGGAGCTCACCAAATGTCCAACTTAAGGACTTTAACTAAAAGTGCTAGGTGGGAGACAACCACCATGTATGATCGTTCCTTTTTCAGTTTTGTTCTAGTCTGTTTTGTTTGATCTTGAGTTTTGATTGAACCTGGAATCATACATAGCATTCATATTAAGCATTGCATTCTTGATACTGCATAAAAAAATGCACGCGACGCGCTAGCATCGCTGACGTGTCCGCGTTGTTAGTGCATTAGACACAAGGAAGAAAAGAAGCAGAGAGTCACGTGAGAGCATGGCTGGAGGCATGCCTCAGGCACAAACACGCCCACGCAAATGCATCCCTGACACGTCCGCGTAAATTGCAAAGTCATCCTTCCACGCGTACGCGTGGGACCCTACGAATCGGCGTAAAGAGGTGTTAGGCCGAAAGTTGTGCTGACCTGGTGCGGGCACTATGCCCAAGGCACAAAATCATCCACCCGTATGCGTCACTGACGCGTGCGCGCCATTTTTAAATTTTGACCACCCACGCGTACGCATGGGCGACGCTTACGCGTCACATGGCTAATGCGGTTTTCACGCGCACGCGTGCCCTGCGCGCGCGCGTCGTTCCCCGTTTTTAAATTCTTACTTCTTTCTTCTCTCATTTCCTCTTCCTTTCTTACTTTCTTCTTCTTCATCCCTTAAACCTCTCATCCCTCTTCACTTCCATTCTATTTTATTTAATTTATTTGCGTACTTTCATTCATTATATTTTAATTTTGTGCATATTTTTATTTTCTTTTCTAAATTTATTACTTTTCCATTGGTGTGAAATTTTCTTATTCAACTGTTGTATATTTTCTTGAATTATTCCGGTGCTTCATGATTTGTTTTATTCTGATTTGGTATTATTATTATTCATAAGTCAATGCTAACTTTTATAATACTAGTTTTTCTTTTGTATTGATATGCACTTATACTACCTTGCATTACCCACACACTCCCTCTCATTATTGCAAATTTTGCACCACTGGTATGCCATGTGCTTTTATTGTTTTCTCACTTGCATGTTGTAGCTACCATGTAACTGAGACTCTCACTATTTGGCATTAACCCAACCATATTTTATTTGTTTCTTATCTTTATTTTTGGGTGTTACTTTTCTTCTTTTCCTCTTCTTTCAGGATGGCCACCAAAGAAGGGAAAGGGAAAGCTCTAAATGGGGAGACAAAACAAGTCCGTCTGCACAATCCTTGGAGAAAAGCATCAGTTGTAACAGCCCATCCACCTGCACATCTTAGCATGCACCGAGGACGGTGTAATCTTTAAGTGTGGGAAGGTCGATACCGATCTCCGTGGGTTAGTACCTTCTTGTCTCAACACCAATGGTTAAATTTTCTTTGTTAAATTCGTTGTTGCACTTGCATGTTTGTTTGATTTTGTGCATATTTTACCACTACTTGGTTGAAGTAATATTTTCTTTTTCAAGAAACTTTTCATAGCATTTCACTAATTTGAATTAAAATTTTTATTGAACTTGTTTAAAGAAATATTATTTTAGAACATGGTTTTAGAGCTCGAACACACAAAACCCGTGAGATTTTGAGCTTATTTGATTGGTTGCATTTTATCAACCAATATTTTATTTTTAGTGTGTGTTTTTCTCTCTAAAATTATGATCTTTGTCTTACTTGATTCTATATTTCTATTGTTTAATGTATGCATGCACTTATATGATTGAGGCCTTGTTTCATTGAGCTTACATACCCATATGGCCTTAACCCTTCATTATCCCTTGCAAACCAAATTGAGCCTATTTTACCCCTTTTATTCTTTACTTTAGCACATCATTAACTCTAAGCAGAAAACAATAATGTCCTTAATTTGAATCCTTGGTTAGCTTAGACTAAGTGAGAATGCTTATGATTTAAGTGTGGGAAAAGTGGGTTTAGAAACGTTTGGTTTGGGAATTGAGTATGTTAGACTTTGTGTGAAAATGTGAAAAATGTTAAGAACATGTTTATGCATTCAATACTTTAATTATATGCATTGAAAAAGGGAAGAAAAAATATAGATTAAGAAAAGAAAAATAGAAAAAGAAAAAAATAATAAAAAAATAAAAAAGAGAGAAAAAGAAAAGAAAAAAGTAAATAATAAAAAGGGGACAAAATGCCCCAAGTTACGTAATAATATCAATGCATACGAGTTGTACTTAAATTTGGGATGCATGAATGTGTGGTAAACATAGTTAATGGGCAGTTAGATCTTGAATTGTGATTACATGGATTGTCTTAAGTTAGGTGGGAAAAGTTTAAAGTTAATTAAGGATTCAGATTTTAGTCCACTTGGCCAAATACAATCCTACCTTGACCCTAACTCCATTACAACCCTTAAAAGACCTCTTGATATGTGTATCTGTGCATTAATTCTTTGTTGATTGGTAGAAGAAAAGTAAGCCTTAGAAAGCAAGATTAGTAGAGAATTGAGAGAATCGAACCTTAAACACCTGAGCAATTAGAGTGCGTACACTTCCAATGAGGGTTCAATGCTCGATTCCTTATTTCCTGCTTTCATGAGCTATTTTCTTTTGCAAGTTTACTTGTACTTTATTTTGTGATTTGAATTAGTGAAATCCACTTCATATTTGTTCTTGAAAGATTTATTTACTTTTTCACCAAGTAGGTAGAATCATTTTAGCATGTAGTTGCATTCATATGCATAGGTTGCATTTCGTGAGTCTCACTTTCCCTTATTCATTCTCTTTGTCTCCTTGAGCTTAGCATGAGGACATACTAATGTTTAAGTGTGGGGAGGTTGATAAACCACTATTTTATGATTTATCTTGTGCTAAATTGAGTGGTTTTTATCAGCTTTCACCTACTTATTCATATGAATTGCATGATATTACAATTCCTTCCTAAATTTATTCTATGATTGAAAACTGACTTCCTAAAGATCTTTTAATTGTATATTTTTATTATCCTTTATACCATTCGATGCCGTGATCCGTGTGTTAAGTGTTTCAGACTTCATAGGGCAGAAATGGCTTAGAGAATGGAGAGGAAGCTTGCAAAAATGGAAGAAACACAAGAAATTAAGGAGATGACCAGCGAGAAGTGATGCAGACGCTTGGCTCATACGACCGTGCGCAATAGAGGGAATCACAGTGATGTGCTCACGTGCCTGACACGAACGCGTGGATCGGAAGCTGCACGAATGACGCGAATGCGTGGACGACGCGTACGCGTGGCAAGAAAAACGCTGAATGACGCGCACGCGTGGATGACGCGTATGCGTGACATGTGCGATCTGCAAAAATTACAGAATACGCTGAAGACGATTTTGGGCCGCATTTTGACCCAGATTTTGACCCAAAAACACATATTAAAGTCAGGAAACATGCAGAGACTCAACATATCAGATCATACACACAATTTTAGGTTTAGATGTAGTTTTTAGAGAGAGAGAGAGAGGTTCTCTCTTCTCTCTTAGGATTAGGATTAGGATTTCTATTAGGATTCGAATTTCATCTTCTTCAATCACAGGTTCAATATTCCTTTATTTTGACTTCTCTTCTACTTTCAGATACTTTAATGCTTTTATTTATTCATGACTTATGTTGCCAAATTGGCTTATGAACTTTTCATGTTAGGATTTTCTTAATTAATATAATTTAAGGTATTTCAGACTCATGATTGTTTTGCTCTATTTATGATTTATTTTCCCTTTTGGATTTGGTTAATTAATTGGTAACACTTGAGTTATCAAACTCAGCAGTGGTTGAAATTGGCAATTGCTGATTGATTTGGATCGCTCTAAAGTTGACTAGGACTTGAGGTTCAATTTAATCAGTCCACTTGACTTTCCTTTATTTAACAAGGGATAACTAAGCAGGATTAAAACCCAATTCTCATCACACCTAATAAGGATGACTAGGATAGGAATTCTAATTCTCATACCTTGTCAAGAGTTTTCTCGTTATTAATTTATTTCCTGCAATTTATTTCTTTTGTTCAAACCTTTTAAAACCCCAAAAATACTGTTTTCCATAACCAATAATAAAACATACCTCCCTGCAATTCCTTGAGAAGACGACCCGAGGTTTAAATACTTCGGTTATGAATTTTATTGGGTTTGTTACTTGTGACAACCAAACTTTTGTAAAAAGGAATTCTTGTCGGTCTAGAAGCCATACTTACAACGGGAATTTATTTATGAAAATTCTAGATCGCGCGAGAGTTTTGTTCTTCAGGGGTCCATAGATCCTAAGGGGTCAAGGACTTCTCATCCCTGCTCCATTTAGGCGTGCAAAACGCCCTTAGAGTGAAATTCTGGCGTTAAACACTAGGTTGCTGCCTGTTTCTGGCGTTTAACGCCAACTTTTCTTCCCTTTCTGGCATTTAACGCCAGCTTGTTGCCCTGTTCTAGGGTTAAATGCCAGTCTGGTGCCCATTTCTGGCGTTAAACGCCCAGAATGGTGCCAGACTGGGTGTTTAACGCCCATCTTGCTACCCTTATTGGTGTTTAAATGCCAGTAAGTTCTTCCTCCAAGGTGTGCTATTTTTAATGTTGTTTTTGAATTTGCTTTGATTTTTGTAGTTATTTTTTTGACTCCACATGATCATCAACCTAAAGAAAACATAAAATAATAATGAAAAATTGGAAATTTAACATAGACAAATAAAAATTGGGTTACCTCCCAATAAGCGCTTCTTTAATGTCAATAGCTTGACAGTGGGCTCTCATGGAGCCTTATAGATAATTAGAGCATGGTTGTGGCCTCTCAACACCAAACTTCGAGTTTGGTTGTGGCCTCTCAATACCAAACTTAGAGTTTGGTTGTAGCCTCCCAACACCAAACTTAGAGTTTGAATGTGGGGGCTTTGTTTGACTCTGTATTGAGAGAAGCTTTTCATGCGTCTTCTCCATGTGTACAGAAGGAAAACCTTGAGTCTTGAATACAAGGTAGTCCTCATTCAATTGAAGGACCAACTCTCCTCTGTCAACATCAATCACAGCTTTTGCTGTGACTAGAAAAGGTCTCCCAAGGATGATGGATTCATCCTCATCCTTCCCAGTGTCTAGGATTATGAAATCAGCAGGGATGTAAAGGCCTTTAACCTTCACTAGCACGTCCTCTACTAGTCCATAAGTCTGTTTTATTGATTTGTCTGCCATCTCTAATGAGATTCTTGCAGCTTGTACCTCAAAGATTCCTAGTTTGTCCATTACAGAGAGTGGCATGAGGTTAATACCTGATCCTAGGTCACACAGAGCCTTCTCAAAGGTCATGGTGCCTATGGTACAGGGTATTAAGAATTTACCAGGATCCTGTTTCTTTTGAGGTAAAGTTTGCTGAACCCAGGTATTCAGTTCATCAATGAGAAATGAAGGTTTATCCTCCCAAGTCTCATTACCAAATAGCTTGGCATTCAGCTTCATTATTGCTCCTAAATATTGGGCAACTTGCCCTTTAACATTGTCTTCATCTTCTTTAGAAGATGAATAGTCATCAAAGCTCATGAATGGTAAAAGGAAGTATAATGGAATCTCTATGGTCTGTGTATGAGCCTCAGATTCCTTTGGTTCCTCATTGGGGTACTTCTTAATGGCCAGTGGATGTTCCTTGAGGTCTTCCTCACTGGGAATCAGTGCCTTTTCACTCTCTCCAGGTTCGGCCATGTTGGTCACGGTTATGGCCTTGCACTCTCTTTTGGGATTCTCTTCTGTATTGCTTGGGAGAGTGATAGGAGGAGTTTCAGTAACCCTTTTACTCAGATGACCCACTTGTGCCTCCAAGTTTCTGATGGAGGACCTTGTTTCATTCATGAAACTGAAAGTGGCCTTAGATAGATCAGAGACTATATTTGCTAAGCTAGATGGGTTCTGCTCAGAATTTTCTATCTGTTGCTGAGAGGATGATGGAAAAGGCTTGCCATTGCTAAACATGTTTCTTCCACTATTATTATTGTTAAAGCCTTGTTGAGGCTTTTGTTGATCCTTCCATGAGAAATTTGGATGATTTCTCCATGACGGATTATAGGTGTTTCCATAGGCTTCACCATGCAATTCACCTATGCCATTGCAGGGTTCTTAGGATCATAAGCTTCCTCTTCCGAAGATGCTTCTTTAGTACTGTTGGATGCATCTTGCAATCCATTTAGACTCTGAGAAATCATATTGACTTGCTGAGTCAATAATTTGTTATGAGCCAATATGGCATTCAGAGCATCAATTTCAAGAACTCCCTTCTTCTAAGGCATCCCATTATTCACAGAATTCCTTTCAGAGGTGTACATGAACTGGTTATTTGTAACTATTTCAATAAGTTCCTGAGCTTCTGCAGGCATTTTCTTCAGGTGAATAGATCCACCTACAGAATGGTCCAATGACATCTTAGATAATTTAGACAGACTATCATAGAATATATCCAAGATGGTCCATTCTGAAAGCATGTCAAAAGGACACTTTTTGGTCTCCCAAGCTTCATAGAGGGATTCACCTTCTTTCTTCCTGAAGGTTTGAACATCCACTCTAAGCTTGCTCAGCTTTTGAGAAGCAAAGAATTTGGCTAAGAAAGCTGTGACCAGTTTATCCCAAGAGTTCAGGCTATCTCTAGGTTGAGAGTCTAACCATATTCTAGCTCTGTCTCTTACAACAAAAGGGAAAAGCATAAGCTTGTAGACCTCGGGATCAACTCTATTGGTCTTAACAGTATCACAGATCTGCAAGAATTTAGTTAAGAACTGAGAAGGATCTTCTGATGGAAGTCCATAGAACTTGCAATTCTGTTGCATCAGAGAAACTAATTGAGGCTTAAGCTCAAAATTGTTTGCTCCAATGGCAGGGATTGAGGTGCTTCTTCCATGGAAGTTGGAAGTTGGTGCAGCATAGTCACCAAGCATCTTCCTTGCATTGTTATTGTTGTTGGGTTCGGCCATTACTTCTTTTTTGAGATTCTCTGTAAGGTTTTCTCTGGATTGTTGTGCTTTAGCTTCTCTTAGCTTCTTCTTCAGAGTCCTTTCAAGTTCAGGGTTAGCTTCAACAAGAATGTTCATGTCCTTGCTCCTGCTCATATGAAAAAGAAGAAAACAGAAAGGAAGAAGAATCCTCTATGTCACAGTAGAGAGATTCCTTAAGGTGTCAGAGGAAAATAAGAATAGAAGGGTGAGGTAGATAGAGACGAATTCGAACATATAAGAAATGAGAGAGTCTGAATTATTAGTAGAGGAGAAGTGTTAGTGATTAAATAGAAAGAGATGAGAGAGAGGTAATTTTTGAAAATTAAATCAAAATTTAAAATAATTAGTTAATTAAAAAAATTTTGAAAAATGGTTAATGGTTTTCGAAAATCAAAAATGAGAAAGTGGTTAGGTGATTTTGAAAAAGATAAGAAATAATAAATTTGAAAAGATAAGAAGTTAGAAAGAGATTTTGAAATTAGAATTTAAAAGGATATGATTTGAAAAAGATATGGTTTAAAAAGAGATATGATTGGCAAACAATTTGAAAAGATTTGATTTTTAAAATTGATAGCTTGGCTAACAAGAAACTAAAAGATATGATTCTAAAATTCAAATATTGAACTTTTCTTAACAAGAAAGTAACAAACGTGAAATTTTAGAAACAAAACATTAATTGTTAGCATGGTTTTTGAAAATAGTAAAAGAAAAATGTAAAAGATTTGATTTTTGAAAAAGATATAATTGAAAAGATTTGATTTTGAAAGATATGATTTCAAAGATAGGAATTAAAACATGAAAATTTGAAAAAGATTTGAATTGAAAACAAAATCTCCTCTCCTGTGCCATCCTGGCGTTAAACGCCCAGAATGGTATCCATTCTGGCGTTTAACGCCCAGAATGGTATCCATTCTGGCGTTTAACGCCCAAAATACTACCCTTTTGGGCGTTTAACGCCCAGCCAGGGTACCTGGCTGGCGTTGAATGCCAGAAATGCTTCCTTACTAGGCATTTTCTGAATGCCCAGCTTTTCTTTGTGATTCCTCTGCTGAATGTTCTGAATCTTCAATTCCCTGTATTATTGACTTGAAAAGATATATTTTTTGAATTTTTGAATTTTTAATGATCAGAGAGACAAACAACAAAATGAATTAAAATATAAGAATGCAAGATCAAAACAAATAATGCATGCAAGGACACTTTGAATGTCAAGATGAACACCTAGAACACTTTGAAGATCATGATGAACATCAAAAATATATTTTTGAAAAATTTTTTAAAAAAAGAAAGACATGAAAGACACCAAACCTAGAAGTTTGTATACTACGGACACTAACAAATTAAGAATGCATATGAAAAACAACAAGTCATACACAATAAGAGAATTTAAGGATCAGAACACAGAAAATCCTCAAGAACAAGTTGAAGATCAATGAAAAACACAATGCATATAATTTCGAAAAATGCAAGAAAAAAGAAAACATGCAATTGACACCAAACTTAAAATTGACTCTAGACTCAAACAAGAAACACAAAATATATTTTTGTTTATTTTTTTTTCGAAAATTATTTTTGGAAAAGAAAATAAGAAACTCAAAAATTTTTAATAAGAATTCCAGGAATCATGCAATGTTAGTCTAAAGCTTCAGTCTGAAAAGATTAGACATGGCTAGCCAAGTTTCAGTAAGACATTACATACAACAGCCAAATTGTTGGGAATTAACTAGCTCCTGTGATGATAAAAGGCATAATCTGAAACTCTAGAATTCATTCTTAAAAATTCTGAAGAAGAAAATAAAAAGAAAAATACCTAATCTAAACAACAAGATGAACCGTCAGTTGTCCAAACTCGAACAATCTCTGGCAACGGCACCAAAAACTTGGTACACAAAATCATGATACACAACTTCGTGCAGCTGACCAGCAAGTGCACTGGGTCATCCAAGTAATACCTTACGTGAGTAAGAGTCGATCCCACGGAGATTGTCGGCTTGAAGCAAGCTATGGTCATTTTGTAAATCTTAGTCAGGCGGATTCAAATGGTTATGGAGTTTTGATAATTAAAAGATAAATAAACATAAAATAAAGATAGAGATACTTATGTAATTCATTGGTGGGAATTTCAGATAAGCGTATGGAGATGCGTTATTACTTCTGAATCTCTGCTTTCCTACTGTCTTCATTCAATCATTCATACTCCTTTCCATGGCAAGCTGTATGTTGGGGATCACCATTGTCAATGGCTACCTCCCGTCCTCTCAGTGAAAATGGTCCTCTACGGTTTCTGTACGGTTAATTAATTGTCAGATTTCTCGTCTCGGATGAAAAATACCAGGCACAGCTACCGCATGGCTAATTAGCTGTCGGTTTTCGATCATGTCAGAATAAGATCCAATGATCCTTTTGTGTACTGTCATTGTGCCCCACAGTCGTGAGTTTGAAGCTCATCACAGTCATCCCTTCCCCGATCCTACTCGAAATACCACAGACAAGGTTTAGACTTTCTGGATCTTAGGAATGCTGCCAATTATTTCTAGCTTATACCACGAAGGTTCTAATCTCAAATTCAGATGCCTCATTTTCAGAGGAAAAACGATGTGAATCGTTGATTAGAGACCCAAGAGATATGCATTCAAGCTTATTTTCATGTAGAACTGAGGTGTTTGTCAGGCACACGTTCTTAAGTGAGAATGGTGATGAGTGTCACTTGATCATCATATTCATCATGTTCTTGTGTGCGAATGAATATCTTAGAATAAGGATGAGCTTGTATTGAATAGAAGAACAATAGTACTTTGTATTGATACTCGAGGAACAACAGAGCTCCACACCTTAATCTATGAGGTGTAGAAACTCCACCGTTGGAAATACATAAGTGATAATGGTGTTCATTGGTTTCGGCCCTAGAGAGGGAACCAGAATAACCAAGACCTAGGTCTAAAGACTAAACATCCAAAGCTTCCAAAAGATCCCCCATGTTGGTACAATAGTAAAAAGTCCTATTTATACTAAACTAGTTACTAGGATTACAGAAATAAGTAAATGATGCAGAAATCCACTTCCGGGCCCACTTGATGTGTGCTTGGGCTGAGCATTGAAGCTTTCATGTGTAGAGACTTTTCTTGGAGTTAATCGTCAGCTTTCATGCCAGTTTGGGCGTTTAACTCCAGCTTTTATCCTGTTTTTGGCGTTTAACGCCAGAATAGGGCAGGAAGTTGACATTTGAATGCCAGTTTGCGTCATCAAAACTCGGGCAAAGTATGAACTATTATATATTTCTGGAAAGCCCAGGATGTCTACTTTCTAACACAATTGAGAGTGCGCCAATTGGGCTTCGGTAGCTCTAGAAAATCCATTTCGAGTGCAGGGAGGTCAGAATCCAACAGCATCTGTAGTCCTTTTTCAGCCTCTGAATTAGATTTTTGCTCAGGTCCCTCAATTTCAGCCAGAAAATACCTGAAATCACAGAAAAACATACAAACGCATAGTAAAGTCTAGAAATGTGAATTTTGCTTAAAAACTAATAAAAATATACTAAAAAGTAGCTCGATCCTACTAAAAACTACCTAAAGACAATGCCAAAAGCGTATAAATTATCCGCTCATCAGTGGTCGAAGATCCTAAAACAATGGTGTTCTTCTCCTATATATACTGGTCTAATAACTAAGAATTACAGAAATATGATAGGCATAAGCTTTTAGTGTAAAAATCCGCTTCTGGGGCCCACTTGGTGAGTGTTTGGGCTGAGCTAAGGGTGTCTCCACATGCTAGTAGGGCTCTTGGGCATTGAACGCCTGCTTGGGACACTTCTTTGGGCGTTGGATGCCAGCTGCTCCCTTTTGGGCGTCCAACGACAGGAAGGGTGTAGATGACTAGCGTTGAATGCCAGTTTTCTCTAAAGAAAAGTATAGACTATTGTATATTTCTGGAAAGCCCCGTGATAAACCCCGATTTTGTGGTTTATCTTGTGCTTATTTTGGGAGATTTTATCACCTTTTCCCACATTTATTCAATGAAATAGCATGGTTTTGCAATTCTCCCTTGATTTGTGCTTAAATGTGAAAACATGCTTTTTAGGCCCTAAAATAGCTAAATTTAATTCACTTTAATTCCATTCGATGCCTTGATATGTCTGTTGAGTGATCTCAGGTTCATAACGTGAGTATTGGATGGAAGAAGTTAGGAGAAAAGCATGCAAAGTGGGAGAACTCATGAAGAAATGAAGGAACCGTAAAGCTGTCAAGCCTGACCTCTTCGCACTCAATCAACCATAACTTGAGCTACAGAGGTACAAATGAGGCAGTTCTAGTTGTGTTGGAAAGATAACATCCGGGGCTTCGAAATGATATAAAATTTGCCATAGTTGCCTGACATATAGCGGACGCACTGATGATGCACGTGATTCACTAAAGAGCAACTCGTGGCCAGCGATTTCTAGCTCATTTTGGGCCCAATCTAACTCATTTCTAATGCTATTGGACCCAAGGATTGAAGGGGGAATGAACCAAGTAGCCATATTTTAGTTTTCATCATGTTTTAGGGAGAATTCTAGAGAGAGAGAGGCTCTCTCCTCTCTCTAAATTTTAGGGTAGTTTTAGTTAATTCTTCTTGGATCCAAGTTATAATTCTTGTTTTGATTTAGTTCTTCCTTTTAATTTCTTGTTATTACATATCTATTCTTCTAGTTTTACTTGTCAATTCCTTTATTTTGCCATTTTTTATGTTTATGAGCAATTGTTGGATCTTAATTTTTTAATGCAATTTTATGTTTTCATGTTCTTTTATGTTAATCTTGCTTACTATTATTGATTTCTTGCTATTGATAGTTATGGGTTTCATTTAATTCTTGCATTTTGTTATGTTTACTTTTCTTGCACACTAGGTGTTTGATAAAATGTTTTCTCTAGTTTTTGAGTATTTCTCTTTACTCTTGGCCTAGGTGGAGTAATTAGTGACTCTTGAGTTATCTAATTCCTTTGATTAATTGACAATTGGAAGTTACTAATTGATTTGGATACCACTAACACTAGTCTTTCCCTTGGGAGTTGGCTAGGACTTGTGGAATCAAGTTGATTCATCCACTTGACTTTCCTCCATAGTTAGAGGTTAACTAAGTGGTAGCAATGGACAATTTGTGATCACAATTAAGGAGGATAACTAGGATAGGACTTCTAGTTCTCATATCTAGCCAAGAGCTTTGTTAGTTGTTAGTTTATTTTTATTACTATTTACATTCCATGTCTCTTATCCCAAAAACCCCAAAATATACTTCATAGCCAATAATTGAGCACTTCATTGCAATTCCTTGTAAGACGACCCGGAGTCTAAATACTTCGGTAAATTTTTATTGGGGTTTGTACATGTGACAACTCAATATTTTTGATGTGAGAATTGTTTGTTGGTTTAGAGCTATGCTTACAACGAAGTAATTCTTTCTATAAGAAGAAAATCTAAACCGACACTCAAATCTCATTCATCACCCTGGATGTTAGCTTTCCATAGCCATTAAGAAAACTTCATTTGAATATCAGTAGCTCCAAAAATGTTTGCTTGAATGCACGGAGGTCAGATCCTGACAGCATCTCCTACGCTTTCCTTGCCTCTGAATCGGACTTTGTCAAAACTCTTAAATTTCAGCCAGAAAATACCTGAAATCACCATAAAACACAACAAATCATAGTAAAATCCAAAAATGTAAAATTTACACTAAAACCTATGAAAACATAATAAAACTTAAATAAAACATGCTAAAAACTATATGAAAATGATGTCAAAAAGCATATAAAATATCCGCTCATCACAACATCAAACTTATACTATTGCTTGTCTCCAAGCTACTAAAAACAAAGTAGGATAAAAAGAAGGGTAAGATATAATAAATCTCAAAGTTTTCAATGAAGTTCAGTTTTAATTAGATGAGCGGGACTTAATAGCTTTTTACTTCTGAATAGTTTTGGCATTTCACTATCCATTGAAACTCAGAAGTATTGGCCTCTTTAGGAACTTAGAATCTAGTTGATATTATTGACTCTCCTAGTTTAGTTCTTTTTGATTCTTGAACACAGCTTTTAGAGTCTTGGCTGTGGCTCTAAGCACTTTGTTTTCTAATGTTACCACCAGATACATAAATGACATAGACACTTAACTGAGTGAACTCTTTCGGATTGTGATTCAGCTTTGCTAGAATCCCTAGATAGAGGTATCCAGAGTTCTTAAGCACACTCTTTTGCTTTGGATCATGACTTTAACTGCTCAGTCTCAAGCTTTTTACTTGACACCTTCACACCATAAGCATATAGTTAGGGACAATGTTCTTTTGGAGTGCTTAGGCCAAGATTTTTGTTTCTTTTAGGCCATCCTAACCATTGATGCTCAAAGCCATGGATCCTTTTGCCCTTGCCTTTTGGTTTAAAGGGTTATTGGCTTTTTGCTCTTACCTTTTGGTTTTAAGAGCTACTGACTTTTTCTGCTTTATTTTTCATTTTTCTACTATATATATATATATTGCATGCGTTTGTTTTTTCTGCTACTTTTTCTTGCTTCAAGAATCAATTTTCAGATTTTTTTAGATCACTAATAATACTTTACTTTTATCATCATTCTTTCAAGAGCCAACATTCTTAACTCCAATTTCAAATATGCACTATTTATTCATACATTCTGAAAATAAAAGCAATGCCACCACGTCAAAATAATTGACTATTCTTATTATATAACTTGAAAATTTATGCATCTCTAATTCTTCTAAAAAAATCACTATTTTATTCAAGTTTATTGATGATAAGAGGAATATTTTATAACTAATTGATAGAAATAAAAAAACTAAATTATTATTAATGTTAATGCAATTCTTTAAATTAAAAGATAGAAAAATAAAATAGAAATTTAAACACTACTAGTGATAATGTAAACCTAAATATGAGAAATAGAAATTAGAATAACAGAAATAGGGGAGGTGGAACTCAACCACCTTAATCAAGGGAGGCGTTGGGTTCTTCAGGGGAGACTTTCTAGTGCTTCAAAGCTTCTGATTCATGCCCTTGCTTCTCTTTCTCATTGACCAGTTTGCAGATCATGCTAGTTTGATCTTTCTGCTCCTCTCTTAGATGATCCAAGGTGGTTTGCAGTTGAATCATAGATGCTTCCAACTGAGTCTAATATTCCATTGAAGGAATCTCTTGTGGAGGCTCAGTTGCCTTCCTTTTAGGATGATCTTCTGGTATCCTAGCGCTTTCCATCACATATTTGGTGATTGGGCTTTCCACTGGGATAAATATGTCTATGTGAATCAGGACTTTAGCCTCTTGACATAGGCGAAAGATAAGGTTTGGATTGGCCATCCTGGCTTGAGTGGACATCCTGTTTGCAAACTTGTACATCTCATGGGGAATTATTTGGTGAACTTCTACCTCATTCCCTATCATGATGCAGTGAATCATCACAGCTCTTGCTATAGTGACTTCAGAGCAGTTACTAGTGGGAAGTATAGAATGCCCAATGAAGTCCAACTATCCTTTAGCAGTTTCCTTGAGGTCCATTCTTTTCAACTGGTTTGGCTTGCCTTTTGCATCCTCAATCCATTGAGTTCCAGGTAGACATATGTCCTCTAGGACCTGATCCAGCTTTGGATTGGCTATCACCTTTCTATTGAAAGATTCAGGGTCATCCCTTTGTAGGGGTAATTTAAAGATCTCTCCCAGCCTATCAAGATAAAAATAGATGATCTTCCCTCTGACCATAGGGAGAAAAGCATGGAATGCTTGTCCATCTTTCTTTTGCTTATCTATCATCCACAGATTTGTATAAAATTCATGGAACATGTTTGTTCCAACATTGATCTCAGGGTTGGCTAGAATCTCCCGTCCTCTCTTTTGAATTTGCTCTTGAATCTCCGGGTATTCATCTTCTCCTAATTTGAATTTTGCCTTTGGGATTACTGGCCTCTTACGCATTATTTTGTAATAATGTTCTTCATGTTGCTTGGTGTAGAATTTGACAGGCTTGAAAACAACTGTTGGGTCACCTTCTTTCTTATTTCTTGAAGTGAGCTTTCCACTTTTTGGAGCCATGGGATTCGAATGGAGCAAGACTCCTTCCACACCAAACTTAAAAGGTTTGCTCGTCCTCGAGCAAAAGGAAGAAAGGAAGATGAAGAAAGCAAGGGAGAGGAGAATAGGAGAAGAGTTATTCAAATGGAAGATGGGGGAAGGAGGGAGTAAGGAACACGAATATATAGAGGGAAGGGAGGGAGGGTTTCGAATTTAATTAGAGAAAAGATAAGGAAGATATGATTCACATTTTAGTAGAAGATAAAAAAATAGGTTTTAAAATAAAAAAGATATGAAAAAGATAAAAAGATAGGATAGAATATATGAAAAAGATTTTAAAGATTTGAAAAAGGATCATGGGGAGTATGAAATTTTGAAAAAGATTTGAGAAAGAATTGAACAAGATTTGAGAAGATGGTTTCAAAATTTTGAAAAGATATTTAAAGAAATTGAATTTAAAAGATAATGATTGAAAAAGATTTAAATTGAAAGTCAATGGAATGTTAATCAAAATTTAAAATGATAGGTTGAATGAAAAAAGAAGATAAGATGAAGAAAAGATAAGGTTTTTGAAAAGTTACCTTCCTTGTCCCCTTTTTGGCGTTAAACGCCTAGAATGGCTTGATTCTGGCATTTAACGCTGGCTGTTCCTCCTTTCTGGGTGTTGAACTCCCAGTCCAGGCTCCCTAGCTGGCATTCAGCGCTAGGTTTGTCACCTCTTCATGGGAATTAAATGCCCATTCCTCACCCTTTTTTGGCGTTCAACTCCAGAAAGGTGCTTCCTCTTGGGTGTTCTGCTTCCTGTTCTACATCATTCTGTCTTTGTTTAAACACTATTCATGATCACTAACATAAAAAGGCAAAGTAATAAAAACTAATTATAAAGAAAACTAACTCAAAGATAGGAATAATTAGAGAAATAGAAAATAACATGCTATTAATTATTGGGTTGCCTCCCAACAAGTGCTTCTTTAATGTCTTTAGTTGAACTTCACTATACTTAGCTTAGTAGCAGTGTTGAGCCTCATGGCTCAATATCTCCTTCAAGGTAATGCTTGATTTTCTGTTCATTGACAGTGAACATATTGTCTGTGTCTTTACCTTGATGTTCTATGTACCCATAGGGTGATACACTAGTAACCACATAGGGTCCCTTCCAACGGGATTTGAGCTTCCTTGGAAATAATATGAGTCTTGAGCTAAACAGCAGAACCTTTTGGCCTGGTTCAAAGACTCTGGAAGCTATCTTCATGTCATGCCACCTTTTTGTTTTTTCTTTATAGGTCTTTGCATTTTCAAATGCAGCTAAGCGGATTTTGTCCAACTCATTCAGTTGGAGTAGTTGTTTTTCTCCAGTTGCTTTAGCATCAATGTTGAGGAATCTGGTTGCCCAATAGGCCTTGTGTTCCAGTTTCACTAGCAGATGATAGGGTTTTTCATACACCAATTGATATGGTGATGTTCCTATAGGGGTCTTGAAGGCTATTCTGTATACCTACAAAGCATCATCAAGCTTTCTAGCCCAATTCTTTCTAGTGGCACTTATTGTACTCTCTAGAATTCGCTTTAGTTCTCTATTTGAGACTTCAGCCTACCCATTTGTTTGAGGATGGTATGGTGTTACTACTTTATGGTGAACTCCGTAACGGCTCAAAATAGAGTCAAGCTGTCTGTTGAAGAAATTAGTACCTCCATCACTAATCAATGTCCGAGGGACACCAAACCTGCTGAAGATGTTCTTCTGGAGGAACTGTATTACTACTCTGGTGTCGTTAGTGGGTGATGCTATTGCTTCAACCCATTTAGACACATAATCTACTGCTACCAGGATGTAGGTGTTTGAGTACGAAGGTGGGAAGGGTCCCATGAAGTTTACACCCCATACATCATACAACTCAATCTCTAGGATTCCTTGCTGAGGCATGTCATGACCATGAGGGAGATTTCCAGCCCTTTGGCAACTATCACAGTTACGGACAAACTCTCTAGAGTCCTTAAAGAGTGTGAGCCAGTAGAAGCCACTTTGGAGAACCTTTGTGGCTATTCGCTCACCTCCAAAGTGTCCTCCAAAGTCTGAGCCATGGAAGTGTCACAGGATTTTATGTGCTTCTTCTTCAGAAACACAGCGTCGGATGATCACATCCGAGCATCTCTTAAAGAGATATGGTTCATCCTACAAGTAGTACTTTACATCATGCATGAGTTTTTGAGCTTGCTGCCTGATGAGCGGATAATTCATATGCTTTTTGGCATTATTTTTAGGTAGTTTTTAGTATATTTTAGTTACTTTTTATTATATTTTTATTAGTTTTTATGCAAAAATCACATTTCTGAACTTTACTATGAGTTTGTGTGTTTTTCTGTAATTTTAGGTATTTTCTGGCTGAAATTGAGGGACCTGAGCAAAAATCTGATTCAGAGGCTGAGAAAGGACTGCAGATGCTGATGGATTCTGACCCTCCTACACTCAAAGTGGATTTTCTTGAGCTACAGAAGCCCAATTGGCACGATCTTAATTGCGTTGGAAAGTAGAAATCTTAGGCTTTCCAGCAATATATAATAGTCAATACTTTGCCCGAGATTTGATGGCCCAAACTGGCATTAAACTGCAGCTAGAGACCCTTTTCTGGCGTAAAACGCCAGAACTGGCACACTTCTTGGCGTTAAATGCCCATTTTGGCACCCAGGGTGGCGTTTAACTCCAATTTAAGGCATATGCATGTGAAAGCTTGAAAGCTCAGCCCAAACACTCACCAAGTGGGCCCCAGAAGTGGATTTCTGAACTATCTGCACTTAGTTACTCATTTTTTGTAAACCTAAGTTACTAGTTTAGTATAAAAACTACTTTTAGGGATTCATTTTGTAACTCATGACATTTTACATCTCATATTATATCTTCTACGGCATGAGTCTCTAAACCCCATAGGTGGGGGTGAGGAACTCTGCTGTGTCTCAATGGATTAATGCAATTATTATTATTTTCTATTCAGTCACGCTTGATTATATTCTAAGATACTCACTCGTACTTCAATATAGAGAATATGATGATCCGTGACACTCATCATCATTCTCAACTTTATGAACGCGTGCCTGACAACCACTCCCGTTCTATCTGAGCTCAATGTAGTCATTGGGCGACAGCTTGAGTGCGTATCTCTTGGGTCTCTGATGCACGGACCGAGTCCGAGAGATTAGAACCTTCGTGGTAGAGGCTAGAACCAATTGGCAGCATTCCTGAGATTTGAAAAGTTTAAACCTTGTATGTGGTATTCCGAGTAGGATCTGAAAGGGGATGACTATGACGAGCTTCAAACTCACGAATATTGGGCACAGTGATAGTGTGCAAAAAGATAGAGAGTTCCTATTCCGACACAAGTGAGAACCGACAGATGATTAGCTGTGCCTGATATTTTTCATCCAAGACGAGAAATCCGAAAGTTGATTAGCCGTACGGAAACCGTACTTGGACCATTTTCACTGAGAGGTTCATACAACCTGCCATGGAAGGAAGCCATGCGTGTTTGGAGAAGAAGACAGTAGGTAAGCAGAGATTCAGATGATAGAACATCTCTGGAACCTCAATCTGTTCCTCATTACTGAATCACAAGTATCATTTATTTCATGTTATTTACTTTTCATAAACAAAATCATTTTTATCATTAATCTCCTGACTAAGATTTACAAGATAACCATAGCTTGCTTCAAGCCGACAATCTCTGTGGAATCAACCCTTACTCACGTAAGGTATTACTTGGACGACCCAGTGCACTTGCTGGTTAGTTGTGCGGAGTTGTGAAAAGTGTGATCACAATTTTGTGCACCAAGTTTTTGGCGCCGTTACCGGAGATTGTTTGAGTTTGGACAACTGACAGTTCATCTCGTTGCTTAGATTAGGAATAATTTATTTTTGTTGGATTAGAGTTTTTTATTTGAGTCTAGTTTCATATTTTAAGTTTAGTGTCCTTTGTGTTTCTGCTTTCTTAAAAAAATTTTCAAAAAGTGTTCTTGGTGTTCATCTTAACATTCAAAATTTTCTTGTTGTTTCTTTGTTTTGATCTAAAAATTCTAAGTTTGGTGTCATTTTTCTATTTTTCTCTTTCCTCATTAAATTAAAAAAAAATATATCTTTTCCTTTATTTATTCATCATTTTCGAACTCATTAGGTTGACTTAGTCAAAATTTTTAAAATTTGGTAGTTTCTTGTTAGTCAGGTCAAGATTTTAATTTTTAAAATTTTATCTTTTTAAATCTTTTCAAAATAAATTCTTTTTCAATTTTCTTTTTATATTTATCGAAAATCTTTTATAAAATTTTTCAAAATCCTTTTTCTTTTTAAATTTTCGAATTACTTGTCCCATTTTATTAGTTTGATTGAAAAATTTTAAGTTTGGTGTTTTCTTGTTAAGAAAGTTTCAATCTTTAAAATTTTAAATAATATCTTTTCCAAATCTTTTCTTTCCTTACAAGTATTAATATTCAAGTATCTTTAATTTTAGGACATATCTTTTTCAAAACATTCTAACCACTTTCTCTCTCCTCATTTTTTCGAAAATCCACACAAAAAAATCTTCAAATCTTTTTAATTAATTAATTAGTTTAATTTTCTAATTTCTTTTGTTTCTTTTTCCCTTCTTAATTTTCGAAACTTATATTCAGATTTTCATTTATTTTATTTTAATTTTTTAATTTCGGTTTAAAAAAAAGAGAAATGATTGTTTATTTGCAATTTACATCATCCCCCTTTCTCCATCATGGACCTAAGTGGAAATGAACAGTCCAGAAGGACTCTGAGGTCATATGCTAACCCCATTACTGCTTCATATGGAAGTAGTATCTGTATAGCCTCCATCAGAGCCAGCAATTTTGAGCTAAACTCTCAGCTCATTATCATGGTGCAGCAAAATTGCCAGTATTTCGGTCTTCCATAGGAAGAACCTACTGAGTTTCTGGCACAATTCTTACAAATTGCTGACACAGTATGTAATAAGGAAGTAGATCAGGATGTCTACAGATTATTACTGTTTCCATTTGCTGTAAAAGATCAAGCTAAGATGTGGTTAAATAACTAACCCCCAGCAAGCATAAGAACACGGAAACAGTTATCAGACAAATTTCTGAATCAATATTTTCCTCTAAAAAGGATGACACAGCTAAGGCTAGACATCCTAGGCTTTAAACAAGAGGATAATGAATCTATTTATAATGCCTGGGAGAGGTACAAAGTGATGCTAAGAAAATGCCCCTCTGAAATATTTTTAGAGTGGGTGCAGTTAGACATCTCCTACTACGGGCTTACAGAAAAGGCCCAGATGTCTCTAGATCACTTAGCTGGTGGATCTATACACATGAGAAAGACAATTGAAGAGGCTCAAGAGCTCATTGATACAGTTGCTAGAAATCAGCGTCTTTACTTAAGTAGTGAGTCCTCCATGAAAGAAGAGGCTAAAATAGTATCCACTGAACTTAGTCCCCCATAACAAGTCGTTGAACTCAACCAGCAATTGCTTTTTTTAACAAAACAGTTAGCAGAATTTAAAGAGATGCTACAAGACACTAAAAAGGCTAACACGAATATGGAAGTACAATTAGATCAGACAAGACAGCAGTTATCTAAATAGATAACAGAAAAGTGCCAAGTTGTTCATTTGAGGAGTGGGAAGACATTGAATGTTTCAACTCAAGGCAGCAAGAAGCCAAGAAAGGAACATCTAACAGAGGATGACCAACCCACCGCCCAAAATCCCTCTGAGGACAGTAAGAGCCCAGAGAGGAATGATTCTAGCATTCAAACGCCAGAAAAGGGTGAAAAAATGGCGTTAAACACCTAGTGAATGACCAATTCTGGCATCTAAACGCCAAAAAAGGGTGGCAATCTGGTGTTAAATGCCCATACAGCCCCCAATTCTGGCGTTCAAATGCCAATGCAGGATCAGACACCTACAAGTGCTGATAACAACCCCCTTAAGCAGGCTTCTCCAACCACTTCTGTAGGTAGTAAACCTGCAGCGACTAAGGTTGAAGACTATAAAGCCAAGATGCCTTATCCTCAGAAACTTCCCCAAGCAGAACAGGATAAACAATTTTCCCGCTTTGCAGACTATCTCAGGACTCTTGAAATAAAGATTCCGTTTGCAGAGGCACTTGATCAAATACCCTCTTATGCTAAGTTCATGAAAGAGATCTTAAGTCATAAGAAGGATTGGAGAGAAGCTGAAAAAGTTTTTCTCACTGAAAAATGCAGTGCAGTCATTCTGAAAAGCTTATCAGAGAAGCTTAAAGATCCCAGAAGCTTTATGATACCATGCATATTAGAGGATGCTTGTACCAAGACAGGTCTATGTGATCTTGGGGCAACTATCAACCTGATACCTGCATCCACTATCAAAAAGCCTGGTTTGACTAATGAAGTTAAACCAACCCGGATATGCCTCCGACTTGCTTATGGCTCCACTAAAATTCCATCAGGTGTAATTGAGGACATGATTGTCAAGGTCGGGCCATTTGCCTTTCCCACTGACTTTGTGGTGCTTGAAATGGAGGAGCACAAGAGTGCAACTCTCATTCTAGGAAGACCTTTCCTAGCAACTGAACGAACCCTCATTGATGTCCAAAAAGGGGAGGTGACCCTGAGGGTCAATGAGGATGAGTTTAAGTTGAATACTGTCAAAGCTATGCAGCATCCAGACACCCCAAACGACTGCATGAGCATTGATATTATTGACTCTCTGGTGGAAGAGGTCAATATGACTGAGAGTCTCAAATCAGAGCTAGAGGACATTTTTAAAGATGTTCAGCCTGATCTGGAGGATCCAGAGAAAACAAAAGAACCTCTGAAAACTCCTCAGGAAGAGGAGAAGCCTCATAAACCCGAGCTCAAACCACTTCCACCATCCCTGAAATATACATTTCTGGGAGGGGATGACACTTTTCCCGTGATCATAAGCTCTGCTTTAGAGCCACAGGAAGAGAAAACACTAATTCAGGTGCTAAGGACACACAAGACAGCTCTTGGGTGGTCCATAAGTGATCTTAAGGGCATTAGCCCAGCCAGATACATGCACAAGATCCTATTGGAAGATGATGCTAAGCCAATGGTTCAACCACAGAGGCGGCTAAATCCAGCCATGAAGGAGGTGGTGTAGAAAGAGGTCACTAAATTACTAGAGGCTGGGATTATTTATCCTATTTCTGATAGCCCCTGGGTGGGCCTTGTCCAAGTTGTTCCCAAGAAGGGAGGCATGACAGTGTTTCATAATGAAAAGAATGAACTGGTTCCTACAAGAACAGTTACAGGGTGGCGTATGTGTATTGACTACAAAAGGCTCAATACAGCCACCAGAAAGGTTCATTTTCCTTTACCATTCATAGACCAGTTGCTAGAGAGACTAGCAGGTCATGATTACTACTGCTTTTTGGACGGTTATTCAGGTTACAACTAAATTGCAGTAGATCCTCAAGACCAAGAGAAAACAGCATTCACATGTCCATTTGGAGTATTTGCCTACAGAAGGATGACATTTGGTTTGTGCAATACACCTGCAACCTTTCAGAGATGCATGTTTTCTATCTTCTCTGATATGGTAGAGAAATTTCTGGAAGTCTTCATGTATGACTTTTCAGTGTTTGGAGACTCATTCAGCTCCTGTCTTGACCATCTAGCACTTGTTCTAAAAAGGTGCCAAGAGACTAACTTGGTTTTAAATTGGGAGAAATGTCACTTCATAGTGACTGAAGGAATTGTGCTTGGGCACAAAATTTCGAACAAGAGGATAGAAGTGGATTAAGCTAAGGTAGAGGTAATTGAAAAATTACCACCACCTACCAATGTTAAGGCAATCAGAAGCTTTCTGGGGCACGCAGGATTCTATAGTAGGTTTATAAAGGATTTTTCAAAAATTGCAAAACCTCTGAGCAATTTGCTGGCTGCCGACACACTATTTGTCTTGACACAGAGTGTCTGCAAGCGTTTGAGACTCTGAAAGCTAAGCTGGTCACAGCACCAGTCATTTCTAAACCAGACTAGACATTACCATTCGAACTAATGTGTGATGCCAGTGATCATGCCATTGGTGCAGTATTGGGACAGAGGCATGACAAGCTTCTGTAAGTCATTTATTATGCTAGCCATGTTTTAAATGACGCACAGAAAAATTACACAACCACAGAGAAGGAGTTGCTTGCAGTGGTTTATGCCATTGACAATTTCAGATCTTATTTAGTAGGATCAAAAGTGATTGTGTACACTGACCATGCTGCTCTAAAATATCTCCTCATAAAACAGGATTCAAAACCCAGACTCATAAGATGGGTGTTGCTTCTGCAAGAGTTTGATATAGAAATAAGAGACAGAAAAGGGACAGAGAACTAAGTAGCTGATCAACTGTTCCGGATAGAACCAGTAGTAGGAGCGTCCCTCGCTCCTACTGAGATCTCTGAAATCTTTCCGGATGAGCAATTATTTGCCATTCAGGAAGCACCATGGTTTGCAGACATTGCAAACTATAGAGTTGCAAGATTCACACCCAAAGAGTACAGTAGCCAGTAAAAAAAAATTGGTTTCTGATGCAAAGTACTACTTGTGGGATGAACCATATCTCTTTAAGAGGTGTGCAGACGGAGTAATCCGTAGATGTGTGCCTAAAGAAGAGGCACAGAAGATCCTATGGCATTGCCATGGATCACAATATGGAGGACATTTCGGAGGTGAACGAACAGCCACAAAGGTTCTCCAATATGGCTTCTACTGGCCTACTCTCTATAGAGACTCTCGAGAGTTTGTACGTAACTGTGACAGTTGCCAGAGAGCTGGTAATCTGCCTCACAGTTATGCCATGCCTAATCAAGGGATCTTAGAGATTGAGTTGTTTGATGTATGGGGTGTTGACTTCATGGGGCCTTTCTGATGCGTGAGCATCTTTCCTATCTTTTCCTAGTGAATTTATATTTAAATTGTTAAGTTTAATCAAGAATTAATTGCTTTTTAGCCACTATGGATGCTATTTTGAGTCATATGCAATTCTGTTTATTTTAGGTAGCATTCGGCTAGATTTGATGGAGTTTCTGTAGCACAAGAATTAAAGGAGATGACAGCGAGGAGCGACACGCACGCATACCTGACGCGTGTGCGTGATTTGGAGCTTTCCATGATGACGCGGGAGCGTGGATGACGCGTACGTGTGATTTGAAGATTTGCACAGCGACCCGTGCGCATACCTGACGCGTACGCGTGACACGCGAAGAAGACCAGTGACGCATACACGTGACTGACATGTACACGTGACATGCGCCACGTGCAGAAAATGCAAAAAATGCTGGGGGCGATTTCTGGGCTACTTTTGACCCAGTTTTCAGCTCAGAAAGTACAGATCAGAGTCGGCAAAGTCAAGGAATCAAGTGGTCCCCTCCATCAATTGAAGACTTGTTGGTTGCCATAATTAATTTTGATTTAAATTTAAATATTATTTAAAAATAGGAAAAGTTATTATTTAGTTTTAAAAATTGGGATTTAAATTTATTAGGATTAGATATAAAAGACAACATTAATTAGTTAACGAGGAATCTATCTCAAACAAATTACCTGAATCCTTATTTTCTCTCTGAGTCATGAGCAACTAAACCTCCATAGTTAAGGTTAGAAGCTCTGTCTATTTGTATAGATTGATTCTATTATTTTTGTCTTTTAATTCATGTTTTGATTTATAATTCAAGAATTGTTTTCGCTCTTTATTTTATGAATTTGTGTGGAACAGAAGTATGACTCATGTTCTAATTGTGTTCTTGTATAACTTGGAAAAGCTCTTTACTTGAACAATAGCTTGAAAACAATTTCTCCTAAATTTTAATTATCTGGACTTAACAGGATACGTGACATATAATCCTCTTATTTTTGGGTAATTAGAATTTTTGTGGCATATAAACTGGAATTTGATTTTTACCCTCTAATTGGAATTAATTGACCAAGGAAGTGGCAGTTGATGAATTTTAGAGGAGACTAGGAAGGTCTAAGGAATTAGGGTCTAGTCATATATAGTTTGCCATGAATTAAATCTTGCATGATTAAAATAAATTAATAAGAAAAGTCAATCCAGAAAATAGACATCTCTGAAACCTTAGCTTTTTCCCCATACATATTTCACAACTTATTGACTGCTTGCTTTCTGAAACTCTTAATTACTATTTAATGCTCTTTGAATACCAAAACACTCTTTTCTGCTTGCCTAACTAAGTAATTCATTTAACCATTGTTGCTTTGTCCTTCAATCCTCGTGGGATCGACCTTCACTCACTTGAGGTATTACTTGGTACGACCCGGTGCACTTGCCGATTAGTTTGTGGGTTATAAATTATCGCACCAAGTATTTGGCATCGTTGCCGGGGATTGATAGTGATTAACAACTATTAGTTGTTTGATTGCTTAGATTAGGTGTTTTATTTTTAATTTTATTAAAATCTATTTTTAATATTCTCGAAAAAAAACAAAAAATATATATAATTTTAATAGCACTAATATTTTTAGTAATTTTTGAAATTAAGTTTGGTGTTTCCTAGTTCAGGTTACCTCACTGGGAATTCTCTACACTCTGACGTAGAGAGTTCCATTATTTTCTTGTCTTCTTTTTGTTTATGCGCAGGAACAGAGACAAAGAACATCTCTTAGACTTTGATCTTGAACCTGAAAGGACTTTCAGGCGGCGTTTACAGCAGGCAAGACTTTACAAGGCTGCAGAATTCACTATGGATCCTAACAATGCTGATAATGCCAATGTGGCAAATCTGAATGGGAATAAGCAACAAAGGAGAGTGCTTGGCTCTTACTATGCTCCTATTGTAAATCTTTATGGAAAAAGTATTGTGGTACCTCCTATAGCTGTGAACAACTTTGAGTTAAAGCCACAACTGGTCACCCTGGTGCAATAAAACTTCCAGTATTATGGTCTTCCCCACGAAGACCCAAATCAGTTTATTTCTAGTTTTCTGCAGATTTGTGATACTGTGAAGACAAATGGAGTGAACCTAGAGGTATACAAACTCATGCTCTTCCCGTTTGCTCTGAGGGATGAAGTAAAGCTATGGCTAGATTTCTAACCCAAGGAGAGTATGGATACTTGGAACAAGGTTGTTACTGAGTTTCTCACTAAATTTTTCCCACCAAAGAAGCTGAATAAGCTTAGGGTGGAGGTTTAGACCTTCAGGTAGATAGATGGTGAAACTCTGTATGAAGCTTGGGAGAGATACAAGCTACTGACAAGGCAATATCCTCCGGACATGTTCTCCAAGTGGACCCAACTAGATATCTTTTATGAAGGTTTGGGTGAAATGTCCAAGATGTGCTTAGATAATTCTACAGGAGGTTCATTGCACAAGAAGAAGACACCGGAGAAGACTATTGAGCTTATTGAATTGGTTACTAGCAACCAATATTTATACTCATCTAACAGAAATCCTGTGAACTCTGAGGTTCCTCAGAAGAAGGGTGTCATGGACGTAGAAGCTCTTAATGCTATTCTTGCTCAGAACAAGCTTATGTCTCAACAAATAAGTCTACTTACTCAACACATGGGTGGCATGCAGATCTCAGCTATCAACACCTAAAATCCACCTCAAGAGGTTTCCTATAAAATGGCAGGAAATTTAGTGCAAAATAATAATTATGATTATGCTCAATCCTCTTCTGAACAGGTTAATTGCATGAGGAGTGGCCCTAGAAATCCCAATAATGATCCATACTCCAAGACATACAATTAGGGGTGGAGGAATCACCTAAATTTTGGATGGAGAGACCAACCTCAGAAACCTCAGAATTTTAACAATAATTCTCAGGACAGTTTCCAATAGAACAATTACAACAACCACCAATTTCAGTCTCAGCGCAATAACCACCTCAGCAGGCTAACTCTAAATCCCAAGAAGATTCTAATTGGGAGATGATGAGGAGTTTTATGCAGGAAACCAGAGCCTCCATTAGAAACTTGGAAGTGCAAATGGGCCAGCTGAGTAAGCAAATACCTGAGAGGACTGCAAGTACATTTCTAGGTGATACAGTGGTGAACCCAAGAGAAGACTGCAAGGTTATTCAATTAAGAAGTGGTAAAGTAGCTGGCTCTGAGACCAAGGCCAATAAAGAATTAGTTGAAAAAAAAGCTCCAGGGGAGAAGAAGGAAGAAGTAGAGCGCGCCCCTCCTAAGCGTGCAGACAACCCATTCCCTGATTCTCTTGACACTTATCCTACCTTGCCAAAGGCTCCTGATAATACAAGCCAAAAATGCCATATCCTCAGAGGCTTCAGAAGGCTTCCAAAGAAAAACAATTTTCTAAATTTTTAGATGTCTTCAAGAAGCTACAGATCAACATTCCTTTTGCAGAGGCTCTTGAGCAACTGCCTCTCTATGCTAAATTTATGAAAGAGTTGTTGACCCACGAAAAGAATTGGAGGGAACAAGAAATAGTGGTGTTAACCAAGGAATGCAGTGCCATAGTTCAACACAACCTCCCTGAGAAAATGCCAGATCCAGGAAGCTTTGTAATTCCTTGCACCATTGGAGATGTCACTATTCAAAGAGCTTTATGTGACCTTAGAGCTAGTATCAATCTAATGCCACTTTCAGTGATGAAAAAGCTTCAAATTGAGGAGGTAAAACCCACTCGTATTTCTCTTCAACTTGCTGATATTTTTGTTAAATTACCTCTGGGTGTTGTTGACGATTTACTTGTTAAAGTAGGACCATTTATTTTTCCTATTGATTTTGTTATATTAGACATGGAAGAGGAGGTAAAGTCCTCTATTATACTTGGTACACCTTTTTTAGCTATAGGTAGAGCTCTGGTTGATGTACAAAAGGGTGAATTAACCCTGAGGGTCAATGAAGAACAGGCGATCCTAAATGTTTTTGAGGCTCTCAAACACCCTAATAATTCTGAAGGGTGCATGAAAATATATGTTATTGAACCACTTGTTCAAGAGGTACTAAAAGCTGAGGTACTTGATGACATTCTGGATCCTATTTCTGAGTATGAATTAGTTGAAGTTGATGATTCACCACCCCAGAAGGCTATGGTTTACATGCCTAAAGTAGAGGAGGAAGCCCCCAAACTTAAGCTCAAACCTTTACCTCCTTCTTTAAAATATGTGTTCTTGGGTGAAAATGATTCATATCCAGTGATTATTAGCTCTTCCCTAAAGCCTGAAGAGGAAGAGACATTTATTTCAGTGCTCAGGAACCATAAAATAGCTCTTGGGTGGACCATTAGTAACTTGAAGGGGATTAGTCCAACCAAGTGTATGCATAAGATCCTCCTTGAAGATGATGCTAAACCAGTTGTGCAACCATAGAGGAGACTCAATCCAACCATGAAAGAGGTGGTCCAAAAAGAGGTAATGAAATTATGGGAAGCAGGTATAATTTACCCTATTTCTGATAGTCCTTGGGTAAGTCCTGTGCAGGTAGTTCCCAAGAAAGGAGGGATGACAGTGATCAAGAATGAAAAGAATGAGCTTATTCCTACAAGAACACTCACAGGATGGAGAATGTATATAGACTACAAGAGGCTCAACACTGCTACAAGGAAGAATCATTTCCCTCTACCTTTCATTGATCAAATGCTTGAGAGGTTAGCTGGTCATGCTTTTTATTGTTTTCTAGATGGATATTCTGGATACAATCAAATTGTAGTGGACCCTCAAGATCAAGAGAAGACAGCATTCACATGCTCCTTTAGAGTATTTGCCTACAGGAGAATGCCATTTGGACTTTGTAATGCTCCAGCAACTTTTCAGAGGTGTATGCTTTCAATTTTTTCTGACATGGTTGAAAAGTTCATTGAGGTATTTATGGATGACTTTTCTATTTTTGGTAATTCTTTTGAATCTTGCCTCAAGCACTTATCTCTTGTCTTAAAATGGTGTCAAGAATCAAACCTTGTTTTGAATTAGAAAAAATGTCATTTTATGGTCACAGAAGGTATTGTTCTTGGACACCAGATTTCAAGTAAGGGAATTGAGGTAGATAGAGCAAAGGTGGAGGTAATTGAAAAATTACCACCACCAGCTAATGTTAAGGCAGTCAAGAGTTTCTTAGGCCATACAGGATTTTATAAGAGATTTATAAAGGACTTTTCTAAAATTACTAAACCATTGAGCAACCTGTTGGTTGTTGATATTCCTTTTGTCTTTGATTCTGATTGTCTGTATGCTTTTGAAACTCTGAAAGCAAACCTTACCTCTGCTCCCATTATAGCTCCCCCTGACTGGGATTTACCATTTGAACTGATGTGTGATGCTAGTGATTTTGCTATAGGAGCTGTTTTAGGATAGAGGCATGGTAAGCTTGTACATGTCATTTACTACGCCAGTCGTGTGTTAAATGATGCCCAAAAGAATTACACAGCTACAGAAAAGGAATTATTAGCTGTTGTGTATGCTGTTGATAAGTTTAGATATTATTTACTTGGTTCTAAGGTTATTATTTATATTGATCATGTTGCTTTGAAGTACCTTCTAACCAAATAGGATTCTATACCAAGATTAATTAGATGGGTGTTACTCCTTCAGGAGTTTGATATTGAGATAAAAGACAGGAAAGGGTCAGAAAATCAAGTAGCTGACCATCTCTCTAGAATTGAGCCAGAAGCAGGAGTACACCCACCCACAGTTGTGACTGAGACATTTCCGGAGGAGCAGTTGTTCCTCATTCAGCAGGCTCCATGGTTTGTAGACATTACAAATTATAAAGCCATGAATTTTATTCCAAAGGAGTACAGTAGGCATCAAGTAAAGAAGCTATTAATAGATGACAAATACTACATTTGGGAGGAACCATAACTTTTTAAAAGGTGTTCAGATGGTATAATCTGGAGATGTGTCCCAAATGAAGAAACACAGCAGATTCTCTGGCACTGTCATGGTTCAGATTATGGAGGCCACTTTGGTGGTGAAAGGACAGCTACAAAGGTCCTTCAGAGCGGGTTCTACTGGCCAACTCTCTTCAGGGATTCAAGAGCATTTGTGAAGCACTGTGACAGATGTGAAAAAGCCACGAATCTCCCTGCCAACCATGAAATGCCACAGCAGGGGATTCTTGAGGTTGAGTTGTTTGATGTGTGGGGTATTGATTTCATGGGACCTTTCCCACCCTCACATTAAAACAACTATATTCTAGTGGCAGTTGACTATGTGTCCAAGTGGGTGGAAGCTGTGGCTCTACCCACCAATGATGCCAAAGTGGTAATGAGCTTTCTTCAGAGATATATCTTTAGCCGGTTTGGTGTCCCAAGGACACTCATTAGTGATGGAGGAAGCCATTTCTACAACAAACAGCTGGACTCTCTTCTGCAGAGATATGGAGTCTGTCATAAAGTGGCAACCTCCTATCACCCTCAGACAAGTAGACAGGTTGAAGTTTTCAACAGGGAACTTAAGAGGATTCTAGAAAAGACCGTCAGTGTTTCAAGAAAGAAGTGGTCTAGGAAGCTTGATGATGCTCTCTTGGCATACCGGACAGCGTACAAGACTCCCATTGGCATGTTCCCTTATTAGTTGGTATATGGGAAGGCCTGTCACTTGCCAGTTGAGCTGGAACATAAAGCTTACTAGGCAATCAGGTATCTGAATCTTGATTCAGAAGCTGCAGAAATTAAGCGAATGCTCCAGTTAAATGAGCTTGATGAATTCATATACTTAGCCTATGAGAATTCCAAGCTCTAAAAGGAGAAGACCAAGTTATTACATGACAAGAAGATTGCCATCAGAGTATTTGAGCCAGGACAGAGTGCTGCTGTATAATTCAAGGCTCAAATTCTTTCCCGGGAAGTTGAAATCCCGGTGGTCAGGACCGTTTGTGTTTACCAGAGCTTTACCATATGGTCATGTGAAAATACAGGAAGAGAATTTTGACAGGAAATTTACAGTGAATGGCCAGAGGTTGAAGCACTATCTTGGAGGTGAGATTGATCGCCAGAGGTCCGCTCATCTGCTGAATTAGCAAAATTGACTGGTAAGCTAGTGACGTTAAAAAAGAGCTTGTCGGAAGGCAACCCGATGATTTCATCATGCAGCTATTTTAGAATAGGAATAGAATATTTCAAAAAAAAAGAGAGAGGAGCATTCCACGTGCGCGCACGAAGTGCACGTCCGCGTCCATAGTGAATGCGAATTGAGTGAGATTGAACAGAAAGTTGCGCTAGAGTTGTGTAGGAACTATGCCTCGCACACCAGCTCACCCACACGTACACGCACCAGACACGTACGTGCACCAGACGCGTACACGTCCGACTGGTTCTCGGCAATCCACGCAGCAGCACACATGGTGCGCACGCGCGCCTTGAAAAATCGACGTAAATGGGTGCATGGCTGAAAGTTGTGCTGGCCTCATGCTGGGTTCATGCTAGAAGCACAGATTGACCCATGCGTACGCGTCCTTGACGCGTACGCGCCCTTTTCACCACTTGGCAATCGCTCAGGCACATTGGACTTATCCGCGTCCCTTCCCTTTTTACGTAACCCGCGCGAACGCACGCAATGCGTGTCCGTGTCGGTTGCGCTACATCAATTACTCAGCACGCTGCCCTGTTTTCATTCTCTCTCCCTCCCAAATCCTAATTCTCTCTTGTTCTTTTATCCTTTTCTTCTTCTTTTATCATACTAATTTTTTTTCTTTTCCCTCTCTGTTTTCAGTTCTTCTTTGCTTGAGGACAAGCAAACCTTTAAGTTTGGTGTTGACGCTTCGCTTATGGCTTTTCTGTTTAGCACCAAAGGGAGATGAATGTTCTTCATGGAGGAATGAGATGGCCACCAGCATAACTGAGGTGGTTGATTTCCTTTCATTCTATTTCTCTTCCGTTCTTATTGTGTTGTCTTCTGTTCTCTGTTACTTTGGTTGCCTGCATGATCTTTAGTACTATAAAAAATTTGTCTCATGTATTGCTCACTAAGCTTGAATTCAAATGAAAAAGAAGTAATTTATTGCATGAGAGATTGAGTTTAATTTTTAGAGTAGTCTTATTTACTTAAATGTGGTGGTATTATTTGTGATTTTGAATGCATGACATGAATAATGCATATTTGAATTTGAATTAAAGGATGTTGATGAATAAGGAATAGGAATTTAGAGAATTATTATGACTTCTCTAAAACAAACAAAAATTTAATCCTTGAAGCAAAAGAAATAGAAACTATAAAAGCAAGGTCCAAAGCTCTGAGCATCAATGACTAGGGAGGTCAGACATGATTAAAAGCTCAAAGAGTTGTTTCCCTAGTCATATACTTGTGGTGTGATTGTGTCAAGTAATCCTTGAGACAGAATACTTAGAGTCGAGACCAAGTGCGTTTAATAGAGTATACCCAAGGCTTTGAGTACCACTGTCTGGGAATAAATGAAAGAAAAATCAGAACTTAAAGAGAGTTCCCCAGTTAAGTGCTTGTGGTGTTTCTGTGTCAAGTAACCCTTGAGACAAAATATTTAAAGTCACGGCTAGGCTCAAGGTGCAAAGCACCAAAGAAAAATAAATTAAAGAAAATTATGCTGTGTTCAAGGATTAAACAGGAGTATAAAGATCAGAGAATTCATAATATGATCTGGATTCTAATTCCGAATGACACTAACGTTCCTCTGATTCAAAGGAGAGAGAGATGCCATAACTGTTCAAAATTACAATGAATAAACCCCATTTTAAGAATAGACTTGAGCTTAATCGATCTCATTCTCATGCAAATTCACATCCTAAGTCTGTATTATTTTTGGTTGCTTGAGGACAAGCAATAATTCAAGTTTGGTGTTGTGATGTGTGAGCATCTTTCCTATCTTTTCCTAGTGAATTTGCATTTAAATTGTTAAGTTTAATCAAGAATTAATTGCTTTTTAGCCACTATGGATGCTACTTTGAGTCTTGTGCAATTCTGTTTATTTTAGGTAGCATTCGGCTAGATTTGATAGAGTTTCTGCAGCACAAGAATTAAAGGAGATGACAGTGAAGAGCGACGCGCATGCGTACCTGACGCGTGCGCGTGATTTGGAGCTTTCCATGCTGACGCAGGCGCATGGATGACGCGTACGCGTGATTTGAAGATTTGCACGGCGACGCGTGCACGTACCTGACGCGTACGCATGACACGCGAAGAAGACCAGCGACGCGTACGCGTGACTGACACGTACGCATGACATGCGCCACGTGCAAAAAATGCAGAAAACGCTGGGGGTGATTTCTGGGCTGCTTTTGACCCAGTTTTCAGCCCAGAAAGCACAGATCAGAGGCTGCAAAGTGAAGGAATCAAGTGGTCCCGATCCATCAATTGAAGACTTGTTGATTGCCATAAGTAATTCTGATTTAAATTTAAATATTATTTAAAAATAAGAAAAGATATTATTTAGTTTTAAAAATTAGGATTGAAATTTATTAGGATTAGATATAAAAGACAACATTAATTATTTAACGAAGAATCTATCTCAGACAAATTACCTGAATCCTTATTTTCTCTCTAAGTCATGAGCAACTAAACCTCCATTGTTAAGGTTAGGAGCTCTGTCTATTTGTATGGATTGATTCTATTATTTTTGTCTTTTAATTCATGTTTTGATTTATAATTCAAGAATTTTTTTCGCTATTTATTTTATGAATTTGGGTGGAACAGAAGTATAACCCATGTTCTAATTGTGCTCTTGTATAACTTGGAAAAGCTCTTTACTTGAACAACAGCTTGAAAACAATTTCTCCTAAATTTTAATTATCTGGACTTAACAAGATACATGACATATAATCCTTTTATTTTTGGGTAATTAGAATTTTTGTGGCATATAAACTGGAATTTGATTAATTGGCAGTTGATGAATTTTAGAGGAGACTAGGAAGGTCTAAGGAATTAGGGTCTAGTCATATATAGTTTTCCATGAATTAAATCTTGCATGATTAAAATAAATTAATAAGAAAAGTCAATCCAGAAAATAGACATCTCTGAAACCTTGGCTTTTCCCCCATACATATTTCACAACTTATTTACTGCTTGCTTTTTGAAATTCTTAATTACTATTTAATGCTCTTTGAATACCAAAACACTATTTTCTGCTTGTCTAACTAACTAATTCATTTAACCATTGTTGCTTAGTCCTTCAATCCTCGTGGGATCGACCCTCACTCACTTGAGGTATTACTTGGTACGACCCGGTGCACTTGCCGGTTAGTTTGTGGGTTATAAATTACCGCACCACTTTCCCACCATCATATTCAAACACCTATATTCTGGTGGCAGTATACTATGTATCTAAATGGGTATAGGCAATTGCAACACCCACTAATGATACTAAGACAGTGATGAAGTTCCTCCAGAAGCATATCTTCAGCAGGTTTGGTGTCCCTAGGATACTGATCAGTGATGGAGGCACTTATTTCTGCAATAAACAGCTTGACTCTGCTCTGGTCCGATATGGAATTAACCACAAAGTGGCAACTCTATATCATCCACAAACAAATGAGCAGGCTGAAGTCTCAAATAGAGAACTAAAACGAATCCTGGAATGGACTGTAAGTACCCGTAGAAGGGATTGGGCAAGAAGTCTGGATGATGCTCTGTGGGCATACAGAACTGCATTTAAGACTCCTATAGGGACTTCTCCATACCAGCTTGTGTATGAAAAAGCCTGTCATCTGCCAGTGGAATTGGAACACAAGGCCTACTGGGCAACCAGATTCCTAAACCTTGATGCGAAGGTAGCTGGAGAGAAAAGATTACTCCAGTTGAATGAGCTGGAGGAGTTCAGGCTCAATGCTTTCGAGAATGCTAAAATTTATAACGAGAAAGCAAGAAGGTGTGGCATGACATAAATCTGTCATCTAGAGTCTTTAAGTCAGAACAGAAGGTTATGCTGTTTAACTCTAGGCTCAGATTGTTCCCTGGGAAATTGAAATCCCGGTGGAAGGAACCATATGTGATTACAAGTGTGTCACCATATGGATATGTAGAGCTTCAGGATAGTGACTC
Organism: Arachis duranensis; assembly: GCF_000817695.3. Taxonomy (NCBI): domain Eukaryota; kingdom Viridiplantae; phylum Streptophyta; class Magnoliopsida; order Fabales; family Fabaceae; genus Arachis; species Arachis duranensis. Next base: position 63,464,583 of record NC_029777.3, read on the forward strand.
TGACAAAAAGTTCATTGTTAATGGGCAGAGAGTCAAGCATTATCTTGAAGGAAACGTTGAGGAAGAATGCTCAAGACTGATACTAGATTAAAGCTCAGTAATGTCAAGCTATTGACAGTTAACAAGCGCTTATTGGGAGGCAACCCAATTTTATTTATCTATGTTAATTACTTTTTCATTTCATTTTCCATTGTTAGTTTATGTTTTCTTTAAGTTGATGATCATGTGGAGTCATAAAAACAGCTGCAGAATTAAAGCAGAATAAAAAATAGCACACCCTAGAGGACAGGCTTACTGGCATTTAAACGCCAGTAAAGATAGCAGAATGGGCTTTTAACGCCCAGTCTGGCAGCATTCTGGGTGTTAAACGCTAGAATTAGGCATCAGCTTGGATTTTAATGCCAGGAAAGGTAGTAGAGCTGGCGTTAAACGCCAGAAATGGCACACAGAGGGCGTTTACACGCTAGAAAGGTGCAGGGACCAGAATTCCTTGACACCTCAGGATCTGTGAACCCCACAAGATCTCCACCTACCCCAACTCACTCTCTCTCCTTTTCACACTTTTTCATAACACTCTTCCCCAAAATAACCTCCACCAATCACCTCTATTTCTCCTCCAAAACCATCATACAACCCACCTACCCCCACCCATTCAAATTCATGCCATCTCCCTCCCAAACCCAACCCCTATTACAAGAATTCCCTCTCCACTCCACTCCTATATAAGCTCTTCATCACTCCTTCCTTTTCACACCTCATAACCACCCAAAAGCCCCTTTAGACGAACCTTTCCCACACCTCCATCTCCTCCATCTCTTCTTCCTCTAATACTTTCGTTCTTCTCTTGCTCGAGGATGAGCAAACCTTTTAAGTTTGGTGTGGAAAAAAGCTCTGCTTTTTGTTTTTCCATAACCATTAATGGCACCAAAAGGCGATGAGAAAGGAGCCACAAAGGCAAGGAAGAGACATAAAGGAGCTCAAAAACTCTATTGGTTCTTCAAGAGGAGGAAGAAGCCACCATCACTAAGGTGGACTGATGAGCGGATAATTTATACGCTTTTTGGCATTATTTTTAGGTAGTTTTTAGTAGGATCTAGCTACTTTTTGCGATGTTTTTATTAGTTTTTATGCAGAATTCACATTTCTAGACTTTACTATAAGTTTGTGTATTTTTCTGTAATTTCAGGTATTTTCTGGCTGAAATTGAGGGACCTGAGCAAAAATCTGATTCAGAGGCTAACAAAGGACTGCAGATGCTGTTGAATTCTGACCTCCCTGCACTCGAAGTAAATTTTTGGAGCTACAGAACTCCAAATGGCGCGCTCTCAACTTAAGTTGTAAAATAGAGGTAGTGCGGTATTTGATAAACCCCAATTTTAGGGTTTATCTTGTATTGAATTTAGGGCATTTTATCAACTTATCCCACATTTATTCAATGAAATAGCATAGTTTTGTGAATTTCTCCTAAATTGCACTTAAGAGTAAACACATATTTTTTAGACCTTTAAATTTCTATATTTAATTCACTTTGATTCCACTCGATGCCTTGATGTATTTGTTTAGTAATTTCAGGCTTAGGAAGTAAGGATTGGATCAAAGAAGTGAAGAAAAAGCATGCAAGATGGAGAATTCATGAAAAATAAGGATTTGGTGAATGCAAGGCCACACGTAGGTGTGCCCTACGCATACGCATGACACTTGTCACATGACCTCATTAAAGGAACATGCTAGGGGCGATTTTTGAGCTCATGGAGGCCAAAATCCAACTAAATTCTGAATTATTTGAGACAGAATTCAAGATGGAACAAGGGAGGAGCAATTAGTGTAGCTTAGGTATCATGTTTTAGGGTAGTTTTCTAGAGAGATAAGCTCCCTCTTCTCTCTAGAATTAGGGTAGAATTAGGTTAATTGTATCTTAGATTTAGGTTTAATTTCTTGTCTTGATCTAGTTTCCTTTACTTTTTCTTGTTCTATTGCTTTAATTTTCTTAGTTATTCTTGTTAATTTTTTATTTTGGTCACTTTTATGTTTATGAACTCTTGTTGGATTTTAATTTCTCTTAATACAATTTGATGTTTCCATGTTTCATCTTGTTTAATTGAGTTGTTATTGTTACTTTTTTGCGTTTGGTAGTTTCAAATTTTATTATTATGGTAATTTACTGTGCTTTTCTTTTTATGCACACTAAGTGTTTGATAAAATGCTTAGCTTAGTTTTAGAGTAGATTTTTAGCATTCTTGGCTTGGAAAGAGAAGCTTGGTAATCTTGAGTCATTGATACCCAACTTATGTTGGTGATCTAGAGTTGTTAGTTAATCTTGTTTCCATTGATGCTACTTATGGATTCGGATTAACTAGGCCTACTTGATCCTCTCCCAATGCTGGAGATAACGTAATAGGCTTAACTCTTGATAATTATTGTATTATGATTAATGACTACGATAGAAAACCTTGATTCTCAATCCTTACCATGAAGTCCTCTTTAGTATTTGTTCTCTTTTGTTGTTTGCTTTATTTTCTTGTCATTTAGATTCTTGCCTTCTCATCCGTAAACTACCCCCTTGAACCTCATAACTGATAACACGCATACCTCACTGCAATTCCTTTGAAAGACAACCCGAGATCTAATACTCTCGGTATTTTTATTGGTTTGCACGTGTGACAAACAAAAGTAAACTTTGATTGAAGGTTGTTTGTTGGTTTGGATCTATACTTCAACGGAATTATTTTGTGAAAATTCCTAACCGACGATTTTCCTCCGTCAAATTTTTGGCGCTGTTGCCGGGGAATTGCAAGGTGTGCTTGTTATTGGTTATTGTTCATATGTGAATATTGTGAATAGTTTGATTTTTGCTTGTTTTGTTAGTTTTAGGAGTTTATTTTCCTTGTTTCTTGTTAGCTTTTGTTTTTATTTTCTCTCGCCACTATGAATTCTCACCATTTTGGCTATGAGTTTGGTTCTAACCATGTTGTAGGAAATGAGAATTCTAATGAGGAGATGCATCAAGGATGGAACAATCAAAGGTGGGAGGAGCCTCAAGCATATGATCAATCTTCATGGCAATAACCTCCTCCAATGAGCTATGAGCAAGAACCATTCCATGATGCATATCAATCCAATGGATATGGTGGACCTCCTTGTGGTTATCAACCACAACCACCATATGCCAATGAGCCCTATCCTTAACACAGCCCTCAACCACCATACTCACAAGCCCCATACCATCATATGCCGGTTGAAGAATATGTACATACATACTTGTATATAAGTATATCCGATAAAACCACTATATTCATAAAGAAAGTACCAAGTTCTCCAAAAGCCTCTAAGAGGATTAAACATAAGTTATATATATACATAGGAGAGTCTATAAAACATAAATACATAACCGACAGCCCAAAGCATAACTTCCTAACTTCGCTTGCCATAGAAACCTCCAGACGCTCATCGAGGTGCATCTCGACTTGCATCTGAAAAGAAATAATATATGTGTGGAATTAGAACCGGGGATTCTCAGTATGGTAATGCTGCCCACATAAATAATATATAAGGTCTCGGAAAAGGCAGAGGCAATCTTAGAACTCAGACACTCAAATTTAAAATTAGAGTTATAAACTGAATCGAAAATCAGGTAGACTATCTAAGGCACTCAGGTTGTAGTCCAAATATATCTTAACACTTCACTCTTATTCTCCTCCAACCCTCTAAATCATAGGTGGAACTACCCTTGTCACACCTCTACCATACGAGGAGTCTCTCAGTTGCACAAACATACCATTCAAGCAAGGAAAGCATAAATAAGATATAAATACAACAAATAGATCAGATAGCAGTTAACTATAGTTAAGTAATTAGGCAAACTAATACAAATGCATACTCAAACAAATCATACAAATGCACATGATGCATGCCTATTCTAATAGTCGTGAGCTCATGTGTTGGTTATACTACCAGAATCTGACACATTTCGGTAGCTAACCCAGACGCCGTCTCTTGTCTGTGCATCTCCAGGAGGCATAACATAGGGGAATTAGTGCCTACCACCTCCTCCTAGAGGAATACAACAGGGGAAAATAAATCGGAAGATTAGTGTCTTACCACCTTCCTCTAGTGAGGCCGTGCCACACCGATCGAGGGATTAGTGCCCTACCACCTTGCAGATAGAGAGAAAGAATGTGAGAAAATACGTCGAGGGATTAGTGTCCTTCCACTTTCCTCACATCCTACATAACACAATCATAAGGAATATGGGAGAATGAATCGAGGGATTTGTGCCCTACCACATTCCCCACATCCAACTCGTCAATATCATCATTTCCATTAATTATGTCTCATTTATTACTCATACATTTTCGCACTTGCTCAAATATTTCACATCAAATCATTTCATTATTTATATCATATATCACCTTATACACCACCTCAAGATTCTCACCAATATGAACCACCTTCCAATTATGACACCTTTCCTTCAAACAATGAACCCTATCTTCCACCACTGCCTTTATTGGACAAATTTCTCCAACCACTAATGCAAGAACAACAAGAACTTCTAGCTTATTATCAAAAGCAAAAAGAAGAGGAGCAAAAGGAGCTAGAGAGGCTAGGAACCATGGTGGCTACCATGACGGAAGCCGTTAACGCATAGTGGTGGACGAAATTGTGATTTCTATCTTTTGAGCTTTAGCATTTATTTACTCTTAGGGCACTGTTTATTTTCACAACTCCGTTCAACTAACCAGCAAGTGTACTGGGTCGTCCAAGTAATAACCTTACGTGAGTAAGGGTCGAATCCACAGAGATTGTTGGTATGAAGCAAGCTATGGTCACCTTGCAAATCTCAGTTAGGCAGATTAAAATGGTTTATGGATTTAGAAAATAAAAATAAGAAAATAGATTATATGTAAAAAAGGGATAGAACACTTATGCAGATTCATTGGTGGGAATTTCAGATAAGCGGATGGAGATGCTGTAGAGCTCAAGGACGCCTGCTCTCCTACTGCTTCTA
>NC_029777.3:63469606-63469916 GCF_000817695.3 Arachis duranensis
TTCGGGGAAATACCCTGTGCGGCTGTCACTCGCACAGCTAACCAGTCTGGAGGCATCACCCATGGCTAATGGCTACATCCCATCCTCGCAGTGAAAACTAATGCACGCACTCTGTCACAGTACGGCTAATCACCGGTTGGTTCCCGCTCCTACTGGAATAGAATCCCTCTTTTGCGTCTGTCACTAACGCCCAGCAGGTTAAAGTTTGAAGCACGTCACAGTCATTCATTACCGGAATCCTACTCGGAATACCACAGACAAGGTTAGACTTTCCGGATTCCCAGGATCCTACTCGGAATACCACAGACAA
>NC_029777.3:63470894-63471312 GCF_000817695.3 Arachis duranensis
AATATCAATGAATATTAATTTAATTAGATGAGCGGGACTTGTAGCTTTTTGCTTCTGAACAGTTTTGGCATCTCACTTTTTGTAGTTTAGAGTGATTGGCTTCTCTAGGAACTTAGAATTTGGGATAGTGTTATTGACTTTCCTAGTTTAAGCATGTTGATTCTTGAACACAGCTACTTTATGAGTCTTGGCTGTGGCCCTAAGCACTTTGTCTTCCAGTATTACCACCGGATACACCAATGCCACAGACACATAACTAGGTGAACCTTTTCAGATTGTGACTCAGCTTTGCTAAAGTCCCCAGTTAGTGGTGTCTAGAGCTCTTAAGCACACTCTTTAGCTTTGGATCACGACTTTAACCACTCAGTCTCAAGCTTTTCACTTGGACCTTCATGACACAAGCACATGGTTAGGGACA
>NC_029777.3:63478108-63478499 GCF_000817695.3 Arachis duranensis
TCATTAGTGGGTGTTGCAATAGCCTCCACCCATTTGGATACATAATCCACTGCCACCAGAATATAGGTGTTTGAGTAGGATGGTGGGAAAGGTCCCATGAAGTCAATGCCCCATACATCAAACAACTCAATTTCCAAGATTCCTTGTTGAGGCATAGCATAACTGTGAGGCAGGTTGCCTGATCTCTGGCAACTATCACAGTTAAGTACAAATTCTCGGGAATCTTATAGAGAGTAGGCCAGTAGAAGCCACTCTGGAGGACTCTTGTGGCTGTTCGTTCACTTACAAAATGTCCTCCATACTGTGATCTATGGCAATGCCAGAGGATCTTCTGTGCTTCTTCTTTAGGCACACATCTACGGATTACTCCGTCTGCACATCTCTTAAAGAG
>NC_029777.3:63478599-63479840 GCF_000817695.3 Arachis duranensis
TTTTTCAGCCTAAGTCAGATTTTTGCTCAGCTCCCTCAATTTCAGTCAGAAAATACCTGAAATCATAGAAAAACACACAAAGTCATAGTAAAGTCCAAAAATATGATTTTTGCCTAAAAACTAATATTATTCTACTAAAAACTAACTAAAACATGCTAAAATCTACATGAAATTACCCCCAAAAAGCGTACAAAATATCCGCTCATCAGCATCCTGGCGTTAAACGCCAGGATGTAGCTTGTTTTGGGTGTTCAGCGCCAGAATGGTGCTCTGTTCTGGCGTTAAACGCCGGCCAGATGCACCTTCTGGGCGTTGAACGCCAGCTCGTGCGTCCTCCAGGGTGAAAATTTTTTTCTTCTGTTTTTTGACTCTGTTTTTAATTTTTTTGATTTTTTCGTGACTCCTCATGATCATGTACCTAATTAAACACAAAAATAACAAAGAAACAAAATAAAATAAAATTAGATAAATAAAATTGGGTTGCCTCCTAACAAGCACTTCTTTCATGTCAATAGCTTGACAGTGGCTCTCATGGAGCCACAGAGCAATCAAGTCAATGTTGTGTGTAGTCTCCACACCAAACTTAGAGTTTGGATATGGAATTTGAACACCAAACTTAGAGTTTGGTTGTGGCCTCACAACACCAAACATAGAGTTTGACTGTGTGGGCTCTGCTTGACTCTGAACTGAGAGAAGCTCTTCATGCTTACTCTCTTTTGTCACAGAGGGATGGCCATGTGCCTGAAACACAAGGTATTCCCCATTCAATTGAAGGACTAACTATCCTCTGTTGACATCTATCACAGCTTCTGCTGTGGCTAGAAAAGGGCTTCCTAGGATGATGGATTCATCATCTTCCTTCCTAGTGTCTAGGATTATGAAATCAGCAGGGATGTAAAGGCCTTCAACCTTTACTAGCACGTCCTCTACTGTCCCATAAGCTTGTCTCATGGACTTGTCTGCCATTTGTAATGAGAACAAGGCAGGTTGTACCTCAATGATCCCAAGCTTCTCCATTACAGAGAGTGGCATAAGATTTATCCCTGACCCAAGATCACATAGAGCTTTTTCAAAGCTCATGGTGCCAATGATGCAAGGTATTAAGAACTTGCCAGGATCTTGTTGCTTTTGAGGTAGAGTTTTCTGAATCCAAGTATCTAGTTCACTAATGAGCAAGGGAGGTTCACTTTCCCAAGTCTCATTACCAAATAGCTTGGCATTCAGCTTCATGATAGCTCCTA
>NC_029777.3:63479957-63480471 GCF_000817695.3 Arachis duranensis
GATTTAATGGAATCTCTATGGTCTCTGTATGAGCCTCAGATTCCTCAGGATCCTTAATAGGAAACTCCTTCTTGCTTGAAGAACGTCCCAGGAGGTCTTTCTCACTAGGATTTTCGTCCTCCTCCTCCTCCTTAGAGCATTCGGCCACTTTGATCAAATCAATGGCCTTGCACTCTCCTTTTGGATTCTCTTCTGTATTTCTTGGGAGAATACTGGGAGGAGTTTCAATAACTTTCTTACTCAGCTGGCCTACTTGTGCCTTCAAATTTCTAATGGAGGATCTTGTTTCATTCATAAAACTGAAAGTGGCTTCTGACAGATCAGAGACTATATTAGCTAAATTAGAATTATTTTGTTCAGAGTTCTCTGTCTGTTGCTGAGAAGATGATGGATATGGCTTACTATTATTCAGCCTATTGCGTCCACCATTGTTAAAACCTTGTTGAGGCTTTTGTTGATCCTTCCATGAGAAATTTGGATGATTTCTCCATGATGAGTTATAGGTGTTTCCATA
>NC_029777.3:63480542-63481106 GCF_000817695.3 Arachis duranensis
GTTTTCAGGATCATAAGCTTCTTCAGAAGCTGCCTCTCTAGTACTGTTGGATGCATGTTGCAATCCATTCAGATTTTGAGAGATCATGTTGACCTGTTGAGTCAACACTTTGTTCTGAGCCAGTATGGCATTCAGAGCATCAATTTCAAGAACTCTTTTCTTCTGAGGGACCCCATTATTCACAGAATTCCTCTCAGAGGTATACATGAACTGGTTGTTAGCAACCATGTCAATGAGTTCTTGAGCCTCTTCAGGCGTTTTCTTTAGGTGAATAGATCCACCTGCAGAATGGTCCAGTGACATTTTCGAAAATTCAGAGAGACCATAATAGAATATATCTAATAGAGTCCATTCTAAAAACATGTCAGATGGACATCTCTTGGTCAGCTGCTTGTATCTTTCCCAAGCTTCATAGAGGGATTCACCATCTTTTTGCTTGAAGGTTTGAACATCCACTCTCAGCTTGCTCAGCTTTTGAGGAGGAAAGAATTTATCCAAGAAGGCAGTGACCAGCTTATCCCAAGAGTCCAGGCTATCCTTAGGTTGTGAATCCAACCATATTCT
>NC_029777.3:63483757-63492491 GCF_000817695.3 Arachis duranensis
CAGAGCTCCACACCCTTAATCTATGGTGTGCAGAAACTCCACCGTTGAAAATACATAAGCAAAGAGTTCAGGCATGGCCGAATGGCCAGCCCTCTCTAACGTGATCACAGGATTCAATTTACAATCCAGGATGTCTAATACAATAGATAAATGTCCTATATATACTAGACTAGCTCCTAGGGTTTTCATGAGTAAGTAATTGATGCATAAATCCACTTCCGGGGCCCACTTGGTGTATGCTTGGGCTGAGCTTGATTAATTCACGAGCTAAGGTATTTCTTGGCGTCAAACTTCAGGTTATGACGTGTTTTGGGCGTTTGACTCCGGATCATGACGTTTTTCTGGCATTTAACTCCAGACAGCAGCATGAATTTGGCGTTCAACGCCAAGTTACGTCGTCATTCTTCGAATAAAGTATGGACTATTATATATTGCTGGAAAACCCTGGATGTCTACTTTCCAACGCCGTTGAGAGCGCGCCAATTGGAGTTCTGTAGCTCCAGAAAATCCATTTTGAGTGCAGGGAGGTCAGAATCCAACAGCATCAGCAGTCCTTTTGTCAGCCTTCTTCAGAGTTTTGCTCAAATCCCTCAATTTCAGTCAGAATTTACCTGAAATCACAGAAAAACACACAAACTCATAGTAAAGTCCAGAAATGTGAATTTAACATAAAAACTAATGAAAACATCCCTAAAAGTAGCTTAAACTTACTAAAAACTATATAAAAACAATGCCAAAAAGCGTATAAATTATCCGCTCATCACATAGCCTCCTACCTACGCTCATGCGATCAAAGCACTCCCATTGATGAATGTAGAGGATCAACCAAAGAGCATAGTAAAGAAGTGAACTTAGAGCTTCAAGGTGAAGAAGAGGAGTTGAAGCAAGAATTACAACAAGAAGAGAAAGTTGAGATAATTGAGCCGAAGGGAGCAGTTGAAGAATTATAAGAGGTTGATCAAGAAATGGATTCTATCATTGGTGAGTTCTTGTCCACACTAACCAATCACCTCGATGATCTTATTGAACCTTCTTTCGTTGAGCTTAGAAGTGATGTTGGGGAGGGTACACAACCTCCAAAGAATATGGTGAATGATGAAGAATTGGAAGAAGTCTAGCAAGCAAAAAATCTTCCTCTTGATGATGATTCCACACCAACGCATGATCTATTTGGGTTTGAGGATTCCTCTTCCATTGAAATTAAGGTTGATGATGAGATAGATTCCACATTATGTCCAAGTTGTGACATGATGGATGGAGAAGAGTTAGAAGAGGTTGGTGAGGAATTGATTGAATATGAAGAACCTTATCAACAAGTGGACATGAAAGATGCTTGTCAAGAGGTGGAGGTAGTTAAAGAAGAGCATAAGAGATTAGAACTTACAAGACCTTTGGAAACATCCCTTCCTAACTCAGCATCTAACATAACATTCAAGTGGGTAAAATTCTTATCCTTGAGCTTTACTTTCCCGCTTGAATATGGTTTGCTTGAAATGGATGGTAAACTTAGAGCTCTTTATGGAGTGGGAAGCAAGAAAGAGTTGGTTAGTGGTTGGCACCATGATAAACCCCAATTTTGTGGTTTATCTTGTGATTATTTTAGGGGATTTTATCACCCTTTCCCACATTTATTCAATGAAATAGCATGATTTTGTAATTCTCCCTTAATTTGTGCTTAAATATGAAAACATGCTTTTTAGGCCCTAAAATTGGTGATTTTAATTCACTTTAATTCCATTCGATGTCTTGATATTTTTGTTGAGTGATTTCAGGTTCATAAGATAAGTATTGGATGGAAGAAGTGAGGAGAAAAGCATGCAAGTGGGAAAACTCATGAAGAAATAAAGGAACCGTAAAGCTGTCAAGCCTGACCTCTTCGCACTCAAACGACCATAACTTGAGCTACAAGGGTCTAAATAAGGTGGTTCTAGTTGCGTTGGAAAGCTAATATCCGGGGCTTCGAAATGATATAAAATTTGCCTTAGTTGTTTTGTGTCTAAGGGTTGCGCACGCGCAATGTACGCGTGCGGGCCAATTGAGCACGTGGTTCACTAAAGTGAAATCGTGGGCAGTGAATTCTAGAGCATTTTGGGCCCAACCCAACTCATTTCCAATGCTATTTCATGCAGATTTCAAGCTTGGGCAAAGGGGGAGCAATTGTTTTGTAGCATTAGCATCATGTAGGTTAGTTTCTAGAGAGAGAAGCTCCCTCTTCTCTCTAGAATTAGGTTGGGTTAATCCATCTTAGATCTAGGCATGATTTCTTGATTTCATCTTGTTTCCTTTCTAATTTTTTGTTTCTAATATTCTATTCTTCTTAGTTCTTTTGTCAATTTTACTTTTATGTCTCTTATATGTTTATGAACACTCATGTTGGATTTGGATTTTCTTTTAATGCAATTTAATGTTTGTTGTTCTTTTATTGTTGATTTGAGTGGTGAATTTACTTTTCTTGCAATTTGTAGTTGTTAGATTTTACTATTCTTGCATATTTACCATGCTTTCTTTATATACCCACCAAGTGTTTGATAAAATGCTTGATTGGGCTTTAGGGTAGAATTTTGTGCTCTTGGCTTGGGAAGGTAACTTAGGAACTCTTGAGTTACTAATGTCCAAGTGATTGACGATTGGGAGTCATTAACTCTAGATCTCACTAATTGAATTGGTGGAGAACTAGAACTCATGAACTTGGATTGACATAGCTCACTTGTCTTTCCTCTAGAATTAGTTAGGGTTTAACTTAGTGGGGTTAATCTTTACCAATTCTCATGTTGTGGTTAGTGATTAGGATAGAGATCCTTGACCACCAATCCTTGTCAAGCCCTTTTTGTTATTTGAAATTTCTTATCATTTACTTTCATGTCTATCATTCTAAAAAACCCCAAAGACACACCCTATAGCCAATAACCAAGCACTTCATTGTGATTCCTAGGGAGACGACCCGGAGTCTAAATACTTCGGTTAATTTTCATTGGGGTTTGTACATGTGACAATACCACACATTTTAATTTGATGCGAGAATTGTTTGTCGGTTGGGAACTATACTACAAACGGAATTATTTTGTGTGAAATTTCTAACCAACACGATTCCCGCAATCAAATTAATGGCGCCGTTGCCGGGGAGTTGCAATGGTGTTATGTTAGTGGTTATTGTGTATATGTGAATATTGTAAATATGCTTTCCTTTTACTTCTTTGTTAGTTTTTGCTAGTTTTAGGATTTAATTTTCTTGCTTCTTATTTGATTTTGTTTTCATTTTCTCTTGCTGTCATAAATTCTCACTTTGGCTATGAGTTTGGTTCTAACTATGTTGTAGGAAATGAGGGTTACAATGAAGATGTGTATTAAGAATGGGATAACCAAAGGTGGGAGGAGCCATATGCATATGATCAATCCTCATGGCAACAACCTCCACCAATGTGCTATGAAGAAGGGCCATTCTATGATGCATACCAATCAAATGGCTATGGTGAATCTCCTTGTGATTTTCAAGAACCACCACCATATGCTTATGAGTCATATCCTCAACATGAACCTCAACCACACTCACAAGCCTATTTTCACTAAACACCTCATTATGACCCTAATCCATATCCACCATACCAACCACCTTGTGAACCATATGAACCACATGAAGAACCACCCCAATTCAACCCCCAATACCCTCAAGAACCACCACCTCTATACTATTACCAAGATGAACCACCTCCAATGTATGAGAACTCTCAACCACAAGATGAATCACCTCCCATATTTGAAAAAATCATCGCTCAGTTTGCTAACATTACCGCTACTCTGAACTCATGGGACTCATGCAACAAGCAAAGCATCTCCATGAATGAATGTGAGAAATTAACTGAAGAAAGGAGCATGAAGGAGATTTTAGAATCTCGACATGAGAACAAGGAGATGGGGTATGTCTTTCAACAATTGGAGGAGGGAAATATTGTTAATGAAGAAGAAGTGGTTGAAGACCTAGGCGAAGTTGAACAAGAGGTGGATTTCAAGTTGGATGACACTTCCACACCAAGTGATATTGTTGATGATCTTGTGGAAGTTGTTGAACTTTCTTCCATTGAACTTGAAAATGATGTTGAGGAGGGTAATGCGCAACCTCCAAGGCATAGTATGAGTGATGAAAGATTGGAAGAGGTTGATCAAGAGATGGATTCAATCATTGAGAATTTCTTATCTACAATTGAATCCTCTCCCATTGGGCTTGAAATTGAGATCAAGGAAGAAAATACCTCACCTCCCATACCCTTGGTGAGCAATGAAGAAGAGATTGTATTGGAAAGAAGCTACCAAGAGGAAGAGGTTAAAATTGAAGAAGCTTGTGAAGAGGTGGTGATAATCAAAGAAGAGCACAAGGGAGTTGAACTTGTAAGACCATTGGAGACATCCCTTCCTAAGTCACCATCATCCTACACAACATTCAAATGGGTAAAATTCTTATCTCTAATCTTTACTTTCCCACTTGAATATGGTTTGCTTGAAAATGATGGTCAACTTAGAGCTCTTTGTGGATTGAGGAGTAAGAAAGAGTCATGTAGTGGTTGGAAACATTCTTCTAGGATCATGATGGTTACATGTTCAAAGCTTAATAGCAAGGTTGGGCGTAGAATTAGATTGCATGGGCCTAGGACGATGTTTGGTCACCTTATTGAGAATTCATCTTACTTACCACCCAAATGGATTAATGATGATAAACTTCAAGATGGGTGTCGAAAAAAGGTATGGGATCCGGGAATACATGAGGGTCACCTTTGGGAGCTCATAGCTTGTGCGGAACTCCATCAAGGCTTGAAGATAGTAATTTTGAAGAATGGAGCTTATTGGAGATTCAAGCATTGGTGGATGTTCAAGGATAGCTTTAATCAAAAGCCACCTTGATGAGGAGCTCCCCATAAGTCCAACTTAAGGACAATAAACAAAAGTGCTAGGTGGGAGACACCCCACCATGGTAACATCTTTTCATTTTTTTTTCTCTTTTGTAAATATTTGTAATTTAGGTTTAATTTCATGTTTTGTTTGATTAGTTAAGTTTAATTGGGAGTCTAGTAGGTTAAATAAGGTTTTATGATGTTTAGGTAGTTGTTTGGAGGTTTGGAATGCTTGGTTTGGTGCAAAAACATAGAAAAATTTTGAAAAACAGAGCACCATCCACGTGCACGCGCACTCTACGCGTACGCGTGACCCAAGTATTTTCAACCATCCACGCGCACGCGCCATGTACGCGTACGCGTGGATTGAATTTTTCTGCCCCTCCATACATTTTCCCGAGAGTTGTGCCTAGAGTGTGCCAACCTTGTGCCCCAAGGCACGCGCACGCGTACCTTGCGCGGGTGCACCGATCTCGAAATAACCCACCGACGCACGAGCGCACCGCACGCATATGCGTCGCTTCCATTTCATCAATCCACGCTTACGCGCACATGACGCGCACGCGTAGATTGCCATGTTTCACCAATCTTCTTTTTCTTCTCTTCTTTCTATTTCTTTCTCTCTCTCTTCTTCCCTTCTCTCACTCATCATCCAACACTACCAAACACTATCCATAACCACTTCTTTTAGTTAGTTGGTTAATTGTTTAATTAGTACATTTTCATTTTATTTTCTATTTTTCATTATAAGTGTTGGATCACTGATTTTGTTGCTAATTCTTGTTGCCTATTATTAACTAAATGCTATCTTAGCATAATTATTGTTAATTCTTATTGTTGGATTTAATTGTTGAGATTATATGTTGTTACTTGGTTTTGGGTTCTTAATGCTTAATGTTTTTGAACACCAAGTACATGTTACATTGCCTTTAAGCTTCTAAACTCTTATGAATTGCATGTTTTGACCACCATGCATTCATCATGCATTGTCAGGCAATTGTATATTATCATTGCATTTTTTTAGGTGATGCTTGTTTATGATTTACCTTATTCACATCACTTATTTCACGCATTGAGATTGTAGAGTTGTGAAATTGGATCGAAAGCTTACCTAGTGACATATTTTTGAGCTTTCTAAGCTTTGTGGACCATGCTTGCTATGTGATTGATTTCTACTTCCATATTCCTTTTTCCTAAGTTCCATAGCATCCATGTGTTTCACCTTTATGTCATTAAGGTGTTGCAACAACTTCAATATGTGTCATTGTTTGTTATGTAAGTTTCATATATACCATTTTGTTCACTAAGTTACTTACACATCAATCAATGTCCATGCACTATCCAATTTCACAATTGCTTGATTAATTGCTTGAATGCTTTCATGCCTCTTCACTACTTGTTTGGTTGACTTAACCTACAAGTCTTTTGAAGTATTTCAAGCACACTAGAATGAGTAAAGTGCATACTTCTTTTGTACAAATTGACATGGCTTTCAAATACTAGGGTGTGAGTTCTAAACTGCATGCAAGTTAGGACCCACACCCCTATTTTTCATCAATGTCACACTAATCCATTCACTTCATTCTAATGATTTACCTCGTTCCAACAATTTACGCTTCCTTGCTTGCACATTCACTTTTCTTACTATCCTGTTTTCTATTGTTCAGGATAAGTCATCATAAGAAAAAATGGAAGCGGGAGTAGAACACGCAGCAACCGGTTGATCTACCAGCTGAAGGTAGCAACTAGGAAGGTCGCCGTACCCCCTTGCTCATCTTTAAGTGCACCAAGGACGGTACAAACTTTTAAGTGTGGGGAGGTCATCCGACCACTCGGCATTTTTGGGTAATAAGTTTCTAATCCCAACACTTTTGCATTTCATTTTAGGATTTTTAGTTGTATTTTCTTGTTTTGCATATGTATATATTAAACTTAGTCAAAATCATGATATTTTCCAAGAATTTTATCTATAGGGCACCCCAATTGATTGAGAAAAAAATTTTTTTTTAGAACTTGCTTGAATTATACAATTGTGGATCATGTTTTTGAGCTAAGAACACAAGCATGTGATATTTGAGCCTAATTGTGTGGTTACATCATATAGCCACTTATTTTCATTCTTGTGTGCATTATTCTCTTTCTATGATTGTAATCTTTGATTTGTTTGATTCTATATGTCCATTCTTTTGTGTATACATGCAGTTATATGATTGAGGCCATCGTTTCAATTAGCTCACTTACCCAAATAGCCTACCTTTTATCTTCCATTGTTAACCAATCTTGAGCCTATGCTTAACCCATTTGTTCTTAATTTTAGCACATTACAAGCCTAAAGCGAAAAATAATAAATGTCCTTATTTGGATCTTTGATTAGCTTAGACTAGTGAGAGTGTTTATCATTAAAGTTTGGGAGAGTTGGGAACATTGGTTGAGATGAAAGTGTATTTTTGTATTTTTGTCAATATTTTGGGAAATTGGGTACATACTCATGCATTGAATGTAAAACCATCTGCATTGATACTTTTATATATACTTTATTGCAAAAAAAATATAAAATAAAGAATATATATATCAATACATATGTGTGGTGATCAAAAAGAGAATGCACGAGTGTGTGAAAAAGTGAAGAATGGGTAGTTAGGTTTGTTTAGAATTGTATAGGTTGTCATAGGTTAGGTGGGAAGTTTAAGTTAATCAAAGATTCGAATTTCAAGCTCACTTGACCATATGCATCCTTACCTTGACCCTAGCCCCATTACAACCTATGGGAAAGACCTCATGATATTTGTATGCATGCATGAAATAATTGTTGATTGTTAGATGAAAAACAAATCTTGGAAAGCATGATTAGGGGAAAATTGAGGGAATCAACCCTATACACTTGAGTGCTTAGAGCGAATACACATCCGGTGAGGGTTCGATCGCTCAATTACATGCCTCCACCCATGATTATCTTTTCTTGCAAGTTTGTAAAATCTTTCAATGATTCAATTCAATTGTGGGTTGATTTGATAGCTATTGCCTTAGCCCTTGTGCTTGTATATGTATTCTTAGAAGTTGACTTATTTTGACCAAGCAATTGCATTCATGTAGATAGATTGCATATAGATAGATTGCATATAGATAGGTTGCATGTAGTTAGTTTGCATTGAATAAATGTGATACCCCTTGCTTCTTTCTTGATTTTAGCATGAGGACATGCTTAGTTTAAGTGCGGGGAGATTTGATAAACCCCAATTTTGTGGTTTATCTTGTGCTTATTGGTGCGCGAAATTGTGAACAATACTTTTTCACAACTCTCATAATCCCCGGTAATGGCTCCAAAAACTTGGTAGCTCAATACCATGGCATTACACAACTTCGCACAACTAACCAGCAAGTGCACTGGGTCGTCCAAGTAATAAACCTTACGCGAGTAAGGGTCGATCCCACGGAGATTGTTAGTATTGAAGCAAGCTATGGTCATCTTGTAAATCTTAGTCAGGCAAACTCAAATGTATATGGTGATGAACGAAAAGAACATAAAAGATAAAGATAGTGATACTTATGTAATTCATTGGTAGGAACTTCAGATAAGCGCATGAAGATGCCTTCCCTTCCGTCTCTCTGCTTTCCTACTGCCTTCATCCAATCCTTCTTACTCCTTTCCATGGCAAGCTTAAGCAAGGGTTTCACCGTTGTCAGTGGCTACCTCCCATCCTCTCAGTGAAAGCGATAGCATATGCTCTGTCACAGCATAGCGGAATTCAGCTGTCGGTTCTCGGTCAAGCCAGAATAGAATCCATTGATTCTTTTGCGTCTGTCACTAACGCCCCGCCTGCTAGGAGTTTGAAGCACGTCACAGTCATTCA
>NC_029777.3:63494069-63494871 GCF_000817695.3 Arachis duranensis
GTGGCCCAAAGCACTCTGTCTTCCAGTATTACCACCGGATACATACATGCCACAGACACATAATTGGGTGAACCTTTTCAGATTGTGACTCAGCTTTGCTAAAGTCCCTAATTAGAGGTGTCCAGGGTTCTTAAGCACACTCTTATTTGCCTTGGATCACAACTCTTATTTCTCTCTTTTTTTTTCGGTTTTTTTTTTCAAATGGAAATGCTTTTTCTTGCCTCAAGAATCATTTTTATGATTTTTCAGATCCTCAGTAACATGTCTCCTTTTTCATCATTCTTTCAAGAGCCAACATTCATGAACCACAAATTCAAGATATATATGCACTGTTTAAGCATACATTCAGAGAACAAAAAATTGCCACCACATCAAAATAATTAAACTGTTATAAAATTCAAAATTCATGCAATTCTTCCTTTTTCAATTAAGCACATTTTTATTCAAGAAAGGTGATGGATTCATAGGACATTCATAACTTTAAGGCATAGACACTAAGATACTAATGATCACAAGACACAAACATGGATAAACATAAGCATAAAATTCGAAAAACAGAAGAATAAAGAACAAAGAAATCAAAGAACGGGTCCACCTTAGTGATGGCGGCTCTTTCTTCCTCTTGAAGATCCTATGGAGTGCTTGAGCTCCTCAATGTCTCTTCCTTGTCTTTGTTGCTCCTCCCTCATGATTCTTTGATCTTCTCTAATCTCATGAAGGATGATGGAGTGTTCTTGATGCTCCACCCTTAGTTGTCCCATGTTGGAACTCAATTCTCCTAGGGAGGTGTTTAGTTGCTCCC
>NC_029777.3:63498612-63500872 GCF_000817695.3 Arachis duranensis
GCTCAAAGTTGTTTGCTCCAATGGCAGGGATAGAGATGCTTCTCCCATAGAAGTCGGGAGTAGGTGCAGTAAAGTCACCCAGCACCTTCCTTGCATTGTTGGCATTGTTGTTGTTTTCGGCTGCCATTTGTTCTTTTTCTTTGAAGAGTTCGTTCAGGTGCTCTAAAGAGAGTTGTGCTCTGGCTTCTCTTAGCTTTCTCTTCAAGGTCCTTTCAGGTTCAGGATCAGCCTCAACAAGAATGCCTTTGTCTTTGCTCCTGCTCATAAGAAAGAGAAGGAAACAAGAAAATGTGGAATCCTCTATGTCACAGTATAGAGATTCCTTTAGGTGTCAGAGGAAAAGAAGAGTAGAAGACAGAAGTGGAAAATTTGAACTTAACAGAGAAGATAGAGTTCAAATTTTGCATTAAGGGATAGTGTTAGTCCATAAATAGAAGGATGTGAGAAGGAGGGAAGTTATTTTCGAAAATTAAGTGAAAAATTTTGAAAACATTTTTGAAAAACATCACTTAATTTTCGAAAATAAAGATGGAAAAGAAATCAAGTGATTTTTGAAAAAGATTTTGAAATTAGAAGTCAAAAAGATTTGATTGAAAACTATTTTGAAAAAGATGTGGTGAAGAAGATACGATTGATTAAAAAAAATGTGATTGAGAAGATATGATTTGAAAAACATTTTAAAAAGATTTGATTTGAAAATTAAAAACTTGACTAACAAGAAAAGATATGATTCAAACATTAAACCTAAAATAGAAAGAAATTGATTTTGAAAACATATGATTGAAAATATATGATTTGAAAAAGATTTGATTTTGAAAAACTTTGAAAACTTGAAAAAAAATTGCATTGAAAACAGAATCTTCCCTCTTGTGCCATCCTGGCGTTAAACGCCCAGAATGGTGCACATTCTGGCGTTTAACGCCCAAAACTCTACCCTTTTGGGCGTTAAACGCCCAACCAGGTACCCTGGCTGGCGTTTAAACGCCAGTCTGTCCTTCTTCACTGGGCGTTTTGAACGCCCAGCTTTTTCTGTGCAATTCCTCTGCTGTATGTTCTGAATCTTCAATTCTCTGTATTATTGACTTGAAAAGACACAAATTAAAAATATTTTTGGATTTTTAATAATAAGGAAGAATCAAAATGCAACAAGAATCAAATATCAATGCATGCAGGACACCAAACTTAGCAGTTTGTATACTACTGACACTAACAAAATGAGAATGCATATGAGAGACACAAAACACTCAAGTCAAGAGAATTCAAAGATTAGAGCAAGCAAATCATCAAGAACATCTTGAAGATCACTAAGACATATGAATGCATGCAATTGACACCAAACTTATGATGAGACTCTAGACTCAAACAAGAAATATTTTTGGATTTTATAATTTTGTAATTTTTTTGTGTTTTTCGAAAATTAAGTGAAAAAAAAGTATCAAAATTCTTAATGAGAATTCCAGGAATCAGTGCAATGCTAGTCTAAGACTCCGGTCCAGGAATTAGACATGGCTTCACAGCCAGCCAAGCTTTCAGAGAAAGCTTCGGTCCAAATCACTAGACATGGCCAGAGGCCAGCCAAGCCTTAGCAGATCACTGCTCCAAGAGCAAGATTGATAAGAAATCAACAAGCTCTTGTGATGATGAGTTGAAACCTCGGTCCAATGAAATTAGACATGGCTTCTCAGCCAGCCAGACTTCAACAAATCATCATGAAACTCTAGAATTCATCTCCAAGAATTTCAAAAAAAATAAATACCTAATCTAAGCAACAAGATGAACCGTCAGTTGTCCAAACTAGAACAATCCCTGGCAATAACGCCAAAAAATTGGTGTTGTTGCCGGATCTTGGCACTGATGTTACCAAAAGCTTGCTCAAAACCTGAACAATCCCCAGCAACGGCGCCAAAAACTTGGTGTTGTTGCCGGATCTTGGCACTGATGTTACCAAAAGCTTGCTCAAAACCTGAACAATCCCCGGCAACGGCGCCAAAAACTTGGTGCGCGAAATTGTGAACAATACTTTTTCACAACTCTCATAATCCCCGGTAATGGCTCCAAAAACGTGGTAGCTCAATACCATGGCATTACACAACTTCGCACAACTAACCAGCAAGTGCACTGGGTCGTCCAAGTAATAAACCTTACGCGAGTAAGGGTCGATCCCACGGAGATTGTTAGTATTGAAGCAAGCTATGGTCATCTTGTAAATCTTAGTCAGGCAAACTCAAATGGTAATGGTGATGAACGAAAATAACACAAA
>NC_029777.3:63501668-63505894 GCF_000817695.3 Arachis duranensis
GGTGACTTTGAACGCCGGTTTGGGCCATCAAATCTTGGGCAAAGTATGAACTATCATATATTGCTGGAAAGCCCAGGATGTCTACTTTCCAACGCCGTTGAGAGCGCGCCAATTGGGCTTCTGTAGCTCCAGAAAATCCACTACGAGTGCAGGGAGGTCAGAATCCAACAGCATCTGCAGTCCTTTTTGGTCTCTGAATCAGATTTTTGCTCAGGTCCCTCAATTTCAGCCAGAAAATACCTGAAATCACAGAAAAACACACAAACTCATAGTAAAGTCCAGAAAAGTGAATTTTAACTAAAACTAATAAAAATATACTAAAAACTAACTAGATCATAACAAAAACATACTAAAAACAATGCCAAAAAGTATACAAATTATCCGCTCATCACTTATTTTAGGGGATTTTATCACCCTTTTCCCACATTTATTCAATGAAATAGCATGATTTTATAATTCTCCCTTGATTTGTGCTTAAATGTGAAAACATGCTTTTTAGGCCCTAAAATTGGTGATTTTAATTCACTTTAATTCCATTCGATGCCTTGATATTTTTGTTGAGTGATTTCAGGTTCATAAGGCAAGTATTGGATGGAAGAAATGAGGAGAAAAGCATGCAAGTGGGAAAACTCATGAAGAAATGAAGGAACCGTAAAGCTGTCAAGTCTGACCTCTTCGCACTCAAACGACCATAACTTGAACTACAAGGGTCTAAATGAGGTGGTTTCAGTTGCGTTGGAAAGCTAATATCCGGGGCTTCGGAATGATATAAAATTTGCCTTAGTTGCTTTGCGTCTAAGGGATGCGCACGCGCAATGTACGTGTGCGCGCCGATTGAGCACGTGGTTCACTAATGTGAAATCGTGGGCAGCGAATTCTAGAGCATTTTGGGCCCAACCCAACTCATTTCCATTGCTATTTCATGCAGATTTCAAGCTTGGGCAAAGGTGGAGCAATTTTTTTGTAGCATTAGCATCATGTAGGTTAGTTTCTAGAGAGAGAAGCTCCCTCTTCTCTCTAGAATTAGGTTGGGTTAATCCATCTTAGATCTAGGCATGATTTCTTGATTTCATCTTGTTTCCTTTCTAATTTTTTGTTTCTAATATTCTATTCTTCTTAGTTCTTTTGTCAATTTTACTTTTATGTCTCTTATATGTTTATGAACACTCATGTTGGATTTGGATTTTCTTTTAATGCAATTTAATGTTTGTTGTTCTTTTATTGTTGATTTGAGTGGTGAATTTACTTTTCTTGCAATTTGTAGTTATTAGATTTTACTATTCTTGCATATTTACCATGCTTTCTTTGTATACCCACCAAGTGTTTGATAAAATGTTTGGTTGGGCTTTAGGGTAGAATTTTGTGCTCTTAGCTTGGGAAGGTAACTTAGGAACTCTTGAGTTACTAATGTCCAAGTGATTGACGATTGGGAGTCATTAACTCTAGATCTCACTAATTGAATTGGTGGAGAACTAGGACTTATGGACTTGGATTGACATAGCTCACTTGACTTTCATCTAGAATTAGTTAGGGGTTAACTTAGTGGGGTTAATCTTTGCCAATTCTCATATTGTGGTTAGTAATTAGGATAGAGATCCTTGACCACCAATCCTTGCCAAGCCCTTTTTATTATTTGAAATTCCTTATCATTTACTTTCATGTCTATCATTCTAAAAACCCCAAAAACACACCTTATAGCCAATAACCAAGCACTTCATTATGATTCCTAGGGAGACGACCCGGAGTCTAAATACTTTGGTTAATTTTTATTGTGGTTTGTACATGTGACAATACCACACATTTTAATTTGATGCGAGAGTTGTTTGTCGGTTGGGAACTATACTACCAACGGAATTATTTTGTGTGAAATTCCTAACCAACACGATTCTCGCAATCACACCACAATTCAAGGATTATTATGGTTGAGAGATCAAACTTGAAATTCAAAGGTTGGTGTAGTGCTAAATTAGAAGGATCTAGGAGGTCGTTTGCGTGTTTGGGTGAGGATTCCAAGGCTAAATCACCTGGTTGGAATTTTGATGAACAACTAGAAGATGGGTGAAAAAATAAGGTTTGGGATCCTGATAAACCCCAATTTTGTGGTTTATCTTGTGTTGAATTTAAGGAATTTTATCAACTTTTCTCACATTTATTCAATGAAATAGCATGGTTTTGTGAATTTCTCCTAATTTGTGCTTAAGAGTAAAAACATGCTTTTTAGGCCTTTAAATCATTAATTTTAATTCACTTTAATTCCATTCGATGCCTTGATATGTTTGCTAAGTGATTTCAGGATTAGAAGGCAAAGATTGGGTTGAAGGAATGAAGAAAAAGCATGCAAAAATGGAGAATTCACGAAGAAATGTGGATTTGTTGAACTGAAGGCCACGCGCACGCATCACCCACGCATACGTGTGAGAAGGAGATTTGCCAGCGACGCGCACGCGTCACCCACGCGCATGCGTGACCAGAGAATCATCAAGCGATGCGCACGTGTCATCCACGCACACGCATGATGTTGGTCACGTGACTCACTTAAAGGCAAAATGCTGGGGGCAATTTTTGAGCTCAAGGAGGCCCAAATCCAACTCGTTTCTGATGCTTTTGAACCCAAGGATTGCAAGGGAATGGGGGGAGTAGTCATAGTGTACTTTTCACCATGTTGTAGGTTAGAATTCTAGAGAGAGAAGCTCTCTCTTCTCTCTAGAATTTAGGGTAGTTTAGGTCAAATTCTCTTGGATCTATAGTTTAATTTTTGCTTTGATTTAGTTTTCCCTTTTAATTTCTTGTTTTACATCTTTTCTCTTCTAGTTTTACTTGTCATTCCCTTTATTTTGTTCCTTTTATATTCATGCACTCTTGTTGGACTTCATTTCCTTTCAATGCAATTTTAGGTTTCCATGTCTCTTTTATGTTTATCTTCATTATTATTGTTGATTTCTTGCTTGTGTTAGTTTTGGGTTTCGTTAATTCTTGCATTTTGTGATGTTTACTTTTATTGCACTCTAGGTGTTTGTTAAAATGTTTTCACTAGTTTTAGAGTAGTTTTCTTTACTCTTGTCCTAGGCTAAGGGAATAGGGTGATCTTGAGTCATTAGGTCTAATTGATTTGGTGATTTGAGAACCCTAATGGTCAAGTTGATACCCATTGACACCAATCTACTACTAAGCCAATTAGTAGTTGGATTGAGACTTATGAGTTGAGATTGATCAAGCCATTTGACATACTTCAAGCTTAGAAGTAGACATTATACGTACTTCAAGCATAGAAATAGACTTAATGAGCTTGGTTCGTCATAATTGTCAATACATGGTTTATAGACAAGGATAGTGATCTTAATTTCCAAGTCTTAGCCAAGAGTTATATTCCTTTCTTTTATTAGTTCTTGTCATTTACTTTCTTGTTATTTACTTTTCTTGCCAATTACAAATCAAACCCCCTTGTTTCCTTCATAGCCTATAATTGATCACTTCATTACAATTCCTTGTGAGATGACCCGAGGTGTGAATACTTCGGTTAAATTTCATTGGGTTTTGTACTTGTGACACAACCACTTATTAAAATTTGATGTGAGAATTATTAGTTAGTTTGGAGCTATACTTACAACGAAGTAATTTTTTTCTATAAGAGAAATTCTAGACCAACCATAATTCTTGTTCCGAGGGTTACCTGAAACGTGCAGCTCGGTCGTCTTTTAGAGAGGCCCGAGGTGGGGGAATTGATGACCCGAGCTTGATATGCTGAGTGGTTGGTGGTTGTACCTGCAATGACACTCCGATGCTTAAGTTAGCATGGGTCCAAGCAGATATTGAGTAGAATTAGAGTATGAGTTATACCTGGGTGTTCCAGTGTATTTATAGTAGCTGGCCGTGATCTTCCCTGGATAAGATATTCTTATCTTATCTTATCTTTTGGGAGTTTTATCTCTATCTTTGCGGAACCGCCTTCCCTAGGCCTTTTCGGCCTTTAGGTTTTTGGGCTGCGTTCTTTTTGATGGGCCTTCTTAGCTTTATTGTCCGAGGTCCGACCTCAGGCGTGGGCCTTTGGGACGAGGTCGGACCTTTCATGGATTTCGCCGAGTTGGGGAGCTCGGTCAGGGTATGAACAAGAAGAGATGAAGTTTGGTCACTGATTATACCACACACCTTCATAGATCAAAGTATTGGTAGGATTACATGTCATGATATCTGTTCATACCCTGGGTCGAGCTATCCGACCCGGGATG
>NC_029777.3:63507279-63507869 GCF_000817695.3 Arachis duranensis
TTTATTTCTACTGATGATGTGTCTATGGAGCATCATTTTCAGTATATGGCGCGGAGCTGTGTCCGGATGGCTAGTCTCCATGCCGCTATCGCCCGGGAGTTCAAGAAAGCCCCCCTTGGGGCAACCAGCTCTCTACTTGAGAAGACTCAGTCCGAGCTTGATAGGATTAGTCAACTGAAGGTTGCCAGGATTACTGAGTTGGAGGCCTCTTTGGAGAAAGAGAAAACTAAAGCTACCGCGGCTGTGGCGGCAGCGAAGACGTCTGAGGGGATGGCGAAGGTGGCGACGGAGAACTATACCCGGTTATATGTCGAGCTTGTGGAGACAAATGAGGAGTTGCAATCCGCGCAGGACAAGTTTTACGAGCTGGAAGGTCATGTGGCCAAGGGTATGGATGCCATGTTTGAAAATTTGAAGGCTCAGGTCCGGGTTCTTGCTCCCGACCTGGATCTGAGCTTATTCAGTACGGACAACGTTGTTGTGGAGGGGAAGATTGTTCCTGCTCCTTTTGAGGATGAGGTTCCGATGTCCGACCCCAAAGTTCCGGTTGAGGACCCGACTTCACCTTTGGTCGGGGATAGATCTGGTGT
>NC_029777.3:63513475-63514416 GCF_000817695.3 Arachis duranensis
GATTGTAAGGTTTCCTGGAGGAGACTTCTGTTGTTGCCTTCGGGCTTGGTGCTGGCGAGTTTTGAGAGGGCGTCTGCTCGGGCGTTTTGTTCTCGAGGTATGTGCTGAATCTGTATCTCTGAAAAGTGGCGTAGTTGTGCCTGTGTTTGGTCCAGGTATTTTTTCATGGTGGGGTCTTTGGCCTGGTAGCTTCCATTTACTTGTGATGTGACGACTTGGGAGTCGCTGAAAATCGTGATTCTCTGGGCCATGTGACGACCTGGGAGTCGCTGAAGATCGTGATTTTCTGGGCTCCGACCTCTTCGGCTAGCTTTAGTCCTGCTAGTAGGGCCTCGTATTCGGCTTGGTTGTTCGAAGCCTGGAACTCGAATTTTAGGGATAGTTCTATCCGCGTTCCTTGGTCGCTTTCGAGTATAACCCCGGCTCCGCTTTCTGTTTTGTTTGAGGACCCGTCGACATACAGGTTCCATGAGAGTGGGGTTCCAGGGGTCTCAGTGTATTCTGCGATGAAGTCGGCTAGGTACTGAGATTTTATGGCAGTCCGGGCTTCATAGTGGAGGTTGAACTCGGACAGTTCCACCGCCCATTGTAGTATTCGTCCTGCCAGGTCTGTTTTTTGTAGACCGCCCATTGCAGTATTCGTCCTGCCAGGTCTGTTTTTTGCAGGATGTGTCTCATGGGTTGGTTTGTCCGGACTTTGATGGTGTGGGCTTGGAAGTAGGGACGGAGCCTCCGAGCTGTGAACACTAGGGCGTAGGCGAATTTTTCTATCTTCTGATAGTTTAATTCGGCCCTTTGTAGTGCCTTGCTTACAAAGTATATGGGGTGCTGTCCTTGGTCGTTTTCTCGTATTAATGCTGAAGCGACTGCTCGATGTCCGACCGAGAGGTATAGTGCGAGCTCTTCCCCTTTTAAAGGTCGGGTTAGGATTGGTGGCTTCC
>NC_029777.3:63515480-63526968 GCF_000817695.3 Arachis duranensis
TTTGTGGTAGGGAACTTCATACAGAGGTGTGGGGTTGAGACTATAGCTGCTAGTCTGTTTAGGGTTGGTCGCCCAATGAGGGCATTGTATGCTGAAGGGACGTCGACTATAATGTAGTCGATGCTTAATGTTCTAGATTGCTCGCCTTTTCCAAAGGTAGTATGTAGCGAGATGTATCCTAAGGGACGGACCGGGATGTCCCCTAGTCCAAATAAGTCGGTGGGATAGGCCTTTAGTTCTTTTTCTTCATGTCCGAGTTTGTCGAAGGCCGTTTTGAACAGGATATCTGCTGAGCTTCCCTGGTCAACCAGGGTTCGATGTAGGTTGGCGTTTGCTAGGATGATGGTGATTACCATTGGATCAATGCCTTGATATGTTTGCTAAGTGATTTCAGGATTAGAAGGCAAAGATTGGGTTGAAGGAATGAAGAAAAAGCATGCAAAAATGGAGAATTCACGAAGAAATGTGGATTTGTTGAACTGAAGGCCACGCGCACGCATCACCCACGCATACGTGTGAGAAGGAGATTTGCCAGCGACGCGCACGCGTCACCCACGCGCATGCGTGACCAGAGAATCATCAAGCGATGCGCACGTGTCATCCACGCACACGCATGATGTTGGTCACGTGACTCACTTAAAGGCAAAATGCTGGGGGCAATTTTTGAGCTCAAGGAGGCCCAAATCCAACTCGTTTCTGATGCTTTTGAACCCAAGGATTGCAAGGGAATGGGGGGAGTAGTCATAGTGTACTTTTCACCATGTTGTAGGTTAGAATTCTAGAGAGAGAAGCTCTCTCTTCTCTCTAGAATTTAGGGTAGTTTAGGTCAAATTCTCTTGGATCTATAGTTTAATTTTTGCTTTGATTTAGTTTTCCCTTTTAATTTCTTGTTTTACATCTTTTCTCTTCTAGTTTTACTTGTCATTCCCTTTATTTTGTTCCTTTTATATTCATGCACTCTTGTTGGACTTCATTTCCTTTCAATGCAATTTTAGGTTTCCATGTCTCTTTTATGTTTATCTTCATTATTATTGTTGATTTCTTGCTTGTGTTAGTTTTGGGTTTCGTTAATTCTTGCATTTTGTGATGTTTACTTTTATTGCACTCTAGGTGTTTGTTAAAATGTTTTCACTAGTTTTAGAGTAGTTTTCTTTACTCTTGTCCTAGGCTAAGGGAATAGGGTGATCTTGAGTCATTAGGTCTAATTGATTTGGTGATTTGAGAACCCTAATGGTCAAGTTGATACCCATTGACACCAATCTACTACTAAGCCAATTAGTAGTTGGATTGAGACTTATGAGTTGAGATTGATCAAGCCATTTGACATACTTCAAGCTTAGAAGTAGACATTATACGTACTTCAAGCATAGAAATAGACTTAATGAGCTTGGTTCGTCATAATTGTCAATACATGGTTTATAGACAAGGATAGTGATCTTAATTTCCAAGTCTTAGCCAAGAGTTATATTCCTTTCTTTTATTAGTTCTTGTCATTTACTTTCTTGTTATTTACTTTTCTTGCCAATTACAAATCAAACCCCCTTGTTTCCTTCATAGCCTATAATTGATCACTTCATTACAATTCCTTGTGAGATGACCCGAGGTGTGAATACTTCGGTTAAATTTCATTGGGTTTTGTACTTGTGACACAACCACTTATTAAAATTTGATGTGAGAATTATTAGTTAGTTTGGAGCTATACTTACAACGAAGTAATTTTTTTCTATAAGAGAAATTCTAGACCAACCATAATTCTTGTTCCGAGGGTTACCTGAAACGTGCAGCTCGGTCGTCTTTTAGAGAGGCCCGAGGTGGGGGAATTGATGACCCGAGCTTGATATGCTGAGTGGTTGGTGGTTGTACCTGCAATGACACTCCGATGCTTAAGTTAGCATGGGTCCAAGCAGATATTGAGTAGAATTAGAGTATGAGTTATACCTGGGTGTTCCAGTGTATTTATAGTAGCTGGCCGTGATCTTCCCTGGATAAGATATTCTTATCTTATCTTATCTTTTGGGAGTTTTATCTCTATCTTTGCGGAACCGCCTTCCCTAGGCCTTTTTGGCCTTTAGGTTTTTGGGCTGCGTTCTTTTTGATGGGCCTTCTTAGCTTTATTGTCCGAGGTCCGACCTCAGGCGTGGGCCTTTGGGACGAGGTCGGACCTTTCATGGATTTCGCCGAGTTGGGGAGCTCGGTCAGGGTATGAACAATTCTCAACATCAAGTTTTTGGCGCCATTGCCGGGGAATTACAATGGTGTTAGGTTATTGGCTATTGTTCATATGTAAATATTGTGAATAGTTTAACTTTCGCTTTATTTGCTAATTGTAGAATTTTGTTTCTCTTTTTTCTTACTATATTTTGCTTTATTTTCTTTTGACATTATGAATTCTTCTCACTTTGGCTATGAGTGTGGTTAAAACTATGTTGTAGGGAATGGAAGCTTCAATGAGGATGTGCATCAAGGATTTGGGAATCAAAGGTGGGAGAAGCCTCAAGCTTATGGAAAACCTTCTTGACAACAACCTCCCCCGGTTTCCTATAGGTACAATCCAACTCCTAATGCATATCAATCTAACGGATGTGGTGACCCTCATTGTGGTTGTCAACCACAATCACCATATGCCTATGAACCACCTCCTCAACATAGTTTTGAATCACCATACTCACAAGTCCCTTACCACCAAACACCTCCATATGACCCTCATCCTTACCCACCATAAAAACCACCTTATGAGCCATATGAACCATACATAGAACCACAACAATTCTAACACAATTACTCCCAAGAACCACCTCCATATACACCATCTTCATACTCTTACCAAGATGAACTACCTTTCTATTATGAGCCCTTTCTCCCAAATAATGAACCCTCTCTTCCCACACCACCTCCAATAGATGAATCTCTCCATGCCTTCATGCTAGAACAACAAAGAGATATTAGCTCTTATATCCAAAGGCAAGAGGAGACACAAAAGGAGTTGAAGAATCTAGAAGTCGTGATTGCTACCATGGCAGAAGCCGTTAGCAATATGGTCTCCTCTCGTCTAAGCATATACGATCAAAGAACTCTGATTGTTGAATGTGGAGAAGCAATCAAGGAGCATAGTGAAGGAGTGAATTTGGAGCTTCAACATGGAGAAGAGGAGTTGAAGCAAGAATTGTCACAAGGGGAGGAAGTTAAGACAATCGAGCCGGAAGAAGTGGTTGAAGACCTAGGAGATGTTGAAAGTCCATGGGAATGTAGAACTAGAGAACCCTCTTCCAAAAAACTTGATATTGATGTTGATGAGGGTGTACAAACTCCAAGGCATATCATGGTTGAAGACTTTGAAGAGGTTAATTAAGAGATCGATTCAATCATTGATGAGTTTCTATCTACAGCTGAATCCTCTCCCATTGGGCTTGACATAGAGATTAAAAAAGAAGATACCTCATCTCTCATACCCTTGATAAACAATGAAGAAGAGATTGAATTAGAAAGAAGCTTCCAAGAGGAAGAGGTTGAGCAAGAAGCAAGCTCCACCATTGAAGATAATTCTACACCAACCAATGTGTCTTTGGGAATTGATGAACCTCCCTCATTGTGTTACAAATTTAATGACAAGAAGGATCGTGCACAACTTCTGACACATGGCTTGAGCAATAAGGGATGTATAGAAGGAGTTGGTGAACAAGGAATTGAAATTGAAGAAGCTTGCTATGAGGTGGAAGTAATCAAAGAAGAGTATAAAGGAGTGGAACTTATAAGACCATTGGAGACATCCCTTCCTAAGCTACCATCCAACATAACATTCAAGTGGGTAAAATTCTTATCCTTAAGCTTTGCTTTCTCACTTGAATATGGTTTGCTTGAGACGGATGGGCAACTTAGAGCTTTTTGTGGAGTTAAGAGTAAGAGATAATTGTGTAGTAGTTGGAAAAATAATGTTAGGCTCATTAAGGTTGAACCCTCAAGGCATAGGTTCCATGGTTGGAAGAGTGCTAAGCTGTATAGGTCTAGGAGGAGAATTGGTGCTCTAATGAGAATTCTACATGCCTACCACCCGAATAGAACAATGATGATCAATTAGAAGATGGGTGTGAAAATAAGATACGGGATCCTAAATCACAACATGAAGACCAATTTTGGGAGCTCATGTCTTGGAAAGAACTTCACCCAAGCTTGGTGAAGTTGGTTGAAAATTCTGACAACCGTTTGAGGAGCAAGCATCCTTGGAGGTTCAAGGATGAGTGCAAGCATAAACCACCTTGACAAGGAGCCTTCCAATTGTCCAACTTAAGGACTTAAACTAAAAGTGTTAGGTGGGAGACACCCCACCATGGTAACCTCTTTCCATTCTCTTGTAGATATAATCAATGAATGAATTGAGTTACTGATGAGCGGATAATTTATACACTCTTTGGCATTATTTTTAGGTAGTTTTTAGTAGGATCTAGCTACTTTTTAGTATATTTTTATTATCTTTTAAGAAAAATTCACATTTCTGGATTTTACTATGAGTTTGTATTTTTTTTGTGATTTCAGGTATTTTCTGGCTAAAATTGAGGGACCTGAGAAAAAATCTAATTCAGCGGCTGAAGAAGGACTGCAGATGCTGCTGGATTCTGACCTCCCTGTACTCGAAATGGATCTTTTGGAGCTACAAAAACTTAAATAGCGCGCTCTTAGTTGCGTTGGAAAGTAGACATTCAGGGCTTTCCAGAAATATATAATAGTTCATACTTTGCTCAAGGTTAGATGACGCAAACTGGCGTTCAACGCCAGCTTTCTGCTCTATTCTGGCGTTAAACTCTAGAAACAAGTTGCAAGCTAGAGTCAAACGTCAGGAACAAGTTACAAACTGGCGTTTAACTCCAAGAAAAGTCTCTACACATGAAAGCTTCAATGTTCAGCCCAAACACACACCAAGTGGGCCCGGAAGTGAATTTCTGCATCATTTACTTGTTTCTGTAACCCTAGTAACTAGTTTAATATAAATAGAACTTTTTACTATTGTATTAGACATCTTGGATGCAGGGATCTTTTGATCATCTTTTGATCTCTTGATCACGTTTTGGAGAGGCTGGCCTCACGGACATGCCAGGACCATCATCACTTATGTATTTTCAACGGTGGAGTTTCTAAACATCATAGATTAAGGTGTGGAGCTCTGCTATTCCTCGAGTATTAATGCAAAGTACTATTGTTCTTCTATTCAATTCATGCATATTCTTATTCTAAGATATTCATTCGCACACAAGAACATGATGGATGTGATGATTATATAACACTCATCACCATTCTCACTTATGAACGTGTGATTGACAACCACTTCTGTTCTACATGAAAACAAGCTTGAATGTATATCTCTTTGGTTTCTAATCAATGATTCACATCGACTCCCCTCTGACAATGGGGCATCTGAATTCGAGATTAGAACCTTTGTGGTATAGGCTAGAATCAATTGGCAGCATTCTTGAGATCCGGAAAGTCTAAACCTTGTATGTGGTATTCCGAGTAGGATCTGGGAAGGGATGACTGTGACGAGCTTCAAACTCGCGACTGTGGGGCATAGTGACAGACGCAAAAGGATAGTAAATCCTATTCCTACACGATCGAGAACCAACAGCTGATTAGCCATACGATATCTGTGCATGGTATTTTTCATCCGAGACGAGAAATCCGACAGTTGATTAGTCGTACAGAAACCATAGAAGACCACTTTCAGTGAGAGAACGGGAAGTAGCCATTGACAACGGTGACACCCAACATACAGCTTGCCATATAAAGGAGTATGAAGGATTGGATAAAAGCAATAGGATAGCTGAAATTCAAAAGGAACAACGCATCTCCAGACGCTTATCTGAAATTCCCACCAATGAATTACATAAGTATCTCTATCCTTATTTTATGTTTATTTATCTTTTAATTATTAAAACTCCATAACCATTTGAATCCGCCTGACTGAGATTTACAAGATGACCATAGCTTACTTCAAGCCGACAATCTCCGTGGGATCGAACCTTACTCACGTAAGGTTTATTACTTGGACAACCCAGTGCACTTGCTGGTTAGTTGTGCGAAGTTGTAAAAAAGAGTTGAGATTACAATTGTGCGTACCAAGTTGTTAGCTCCATTGAGATCACAATTTCGTGCACCATGTTTTTGGCGCCTTTGCCGGGGATTGTTCGAGTTTGGACAACTGACGGTTCATCTTGTTACTCAGATTAGGTAATTTTCTTCTTTTTTCAACCTTTATTTTATTTTCAAAAAGTTTTTAAAAATATTTCAAGATTTTTTCTTCTCTTTCGTTCTTTTCAAAATAATTTTCGAAAAAAATACAAAAAAATTATAAAACCATAAAGCAAAAAATATTTTGTGTTTCTTGTTTGAGTCTAGAGTCAATTTTTAAGTTTGGTGTCAATTGCATATTTTTATTTTTCTCAAAAAAATTTTCGAAAATTCATGCATTGCATTCTTCATGATCTTCAAGTTGTTCTTAATGAGTCTCCTTGTTTGATCTTCATATTTTCTTGTTTTGTGTCTTCTGTTATTTTCCATATGCATTTTTAGTTTGTTAGTGTCCAAGCATTAAAAATTTCTAAGTTTGGTGTCTTGCATGTGTTTCTTTTCTTGAAAATTTTCAAAAATAAAATCTTGATGTTCATTATGATCTTCAAAGTGTTCTTAGTGTTCATCTTGACATTCATAGTGTTCTTGCATGCATCATTTGTTTTAATCCAAAATTTTTATGTGTTGAGTCATTTTGTGGTTTTTCTCTTTCGTCATTAAATTAAAAAAAATCAAAAAATATCTTTTCCTTATTTCACTCATAAACTTTGAAATCTTTGGGTTGACTTAGTCAAAAAATTTTAAAATAAGTTGTTTCTTGTTAGTCAAGTCAAGATTTCAATTTCAAAAATTTATCTTTTCAAAATCAAATCTTTTCAATTTTTTTCCTTTGTTTTTCGAAAATCTTCAAAAATATTTTTCAAAACTTTTCAAAATCTTTTTCCTATTTTTACCTCATATTTTTCGAAATTAATGCTAACAATTAATCTTTTGATTCAAAAATTTCAAGCTTGTTACTTTCTTGTTAAGAAAGATTCAAACTTTAAATTTTAGAATCATATCTTTTGATTTCTTGTGAGTCAAGTCATTAATTTTAATTTTAAAATCAAATCTTTTTAACTTCCTTTCAAAATCTTTTTCAAAATAAATTTCAATCATATCTTTTTAATCATATCTTTTTCAAATCATATCTTTTTCAATCAAATCTTTTTCAATCATATCTTTTTTTTTAAAATTTGATTTAAAAAATCTTTTCTAACTTCTTATCTTTTCAAAATTGATTTTCAAATATTTTTCAATTAACTAATTGACTTTTTGTTTGTTTTACCATTTCTTATCTTTTTCAAAACCACCTTAACTACTTTTCTCTCTCTAATTTTCAAAAATCACCTTCCTCTTTTTCAAAAATCTTTTTATTTAACTAATTGTTTTAAATTTTAATTTTATTCCTTTCTATAAATTCGAATTTTAACTTTAAATTAAAATAAAAACAAAAATAATTTTCTTTTCTTAAAATTAAAATTCAAATTCTCTCCACTCATAAAAAATTCGAACCCTCTCCCTCTCTCTGAGTTCGAATTTTTCTCTTTCTTTCCTCATTCTTATTCTTCTTCTCTTCTACTCACATAAAGGAATCTATATACTGTGACATGGAGGATTTCATACTTTCTTCGTTTTCTTCTCTCTCATATGAGCAGGAACAAGAAAAAAGGCATTCTTGTTGAAGCTGATCCTGAACCTGTAAGGACCTTGAAAAGGAAGCTAAGAGCAGCTAAAGCACAATACTCTGAAGAGAACCTAACTGAAATTTTCGAACAGGAAAAGGATATGGCAGCCGAACCCAACAACAATAATACAAGAAGGTGCTTGGTGACTTTACTGCACCAAATTCCAACTTCCATGGAAGAAGCATCTCAATTCCTGCCATTGGAACAAACAATTTTGAGCTTAAGCCTCAATTAGTTTCTCTAATGCAACAGAATTGTAAGTTTCATGGACTTTCATCAGAAGATCCTTTCAGTTCTTAACTGAATTCTTGCAGATCTGTGATACTGTTAAGACCAATGGAGTTGATCCCGAGGTCTACAAGCTTATGCTTTTCCCTTTTGCTGTAAGAGACAGAGCTAGAATATGGTTGGACTCTCAACCTAGAGATAGCCTGAACTCTTGGGATAAGCTGGTCACGGCTTTTTTAGCCATGTTCTTTCCTCCTCAAAAGCTGAGCAAGCTTAGAGTGGATGTTCAAACCTTCAGGCAGAAAGAAGGTGAATCCCTTTATGAAGCTTGGGAAAGATACAAGAAACTGACCAAAAAGTGTCCTTCTGACATGCTTTCAGAATGGACCATCTTGGATATATTCTATGATGGTCTGTCTGAATTGTCTAAGATGTCATTGGACCATTCTGCAGGTGGATCTATTCACCTGAAGAAAATGCCTGCAGAAGCTCAGGAACTCATTGAAATGGTTGCAAATAACTAGTTCATGTACACCTCTGAGAGGAATCCTGTGAATAATGGAACGCCTCAGAAGAAGGTAGTTCTTGAAATTGATGCTCTGAATGCCATATTGGCTCAGAACAAAATGTTGACTCAGCAAGTCAATATGATTTCTCAATGCCTGAATGGTTTGCAAAATGCATTCAATAGTACTAAAGAAGCATCTTCTGAAGGAGAAGCTTATGATCCTGAGAACCCTGCAATGGCAGAGGTGAATTACATGGGTGAAGCCTATGGAAACACCTATAATCTCTCATGAAGAAATCATCCAAATTTCTCATGGAAGGATCAACAAAAGCCTCAACAAGGCTTTAATAATAGTGGAAGAAACAGGTTAAGCAATAGCAAGCCTTTTCCATCATCCTCTCAGCAATAGACAGAGAATTCTGAGCAGAGCCCCTCTAACTTAGCAAACATAGTCTCTGATCTATCTAAGGCCACTCTAAGTTTCATGAATGAAATAAGGTCCTCCATTAGAAATTTGGAGGCACAAGTGGGCCAGCTGAGTAAAAGAGTCACTGAAACTCCTCCTAGTACTCTTCCAAGCAATACAGAAGAGAATCCAAAAAGAGAATGCAAGGCCATAACCTTACTTGGTGTGGCCGACCCTAGAGAGGAGGAGGAGGACATGAATCCCAGTGAGGAAGACCTCGTGGGACATCTTCTGGACAAAAAGGAGTTTCCAGTTGAGGAACCTAAGGAATCTGAGGTTCATCTAGAGACCATAGAGATTCCATTGAACCTACTTCTGCCATTCATGAGCTCTGATGACTATTCCTCCTCTGAAGAGGATGAAGATATTACTGAAGAGCAAGTTGCTAAGTACCTTGGAGCAATCATGAAGTTGAATGCCAAGTTATTTGGTAATGAAACTTGGGTGGATGAACCCCCCTTGCTCACCAATGAACTGAATGACTTGGTTAGGCAGACATTACCTCAAAAGAAATAGGATCCTGGTAAATTCTTAATTCCCTGTACCATAGGTACCATGACCTTTGAGAAGGCTCTATGTGACCTGGGGTCTAGCATAAACTTAATGCCACTCTCTGTAATGGAGAAACTGGGAATCTTTGAGGTACAGGCTATCAAATTCTCATTAGAGATGGCAGACAAATCCATGAAAAAGGCTTATGGACAGGTAGAGGACGTGCTAGTAAAGGTCAAAGGCCTTTACATCCCTACTGATTTCATAATCCTAGACACTGGGAAGGATGAGGATGAATCCATCATCCTTGGAAGACCCTTCCTAGCCACAGCAAAAGCTGTGATTGATGCGGACAGAGGAGAGTTGATCCTTCAATTGAATAAGGATTACCTTGTGTTTAAAACTCAAGGATCTCCCTTTGTAACCATGGAGAGGAAGCAAGAAAAGCTTCTCTCAATGCAGAGTCAAACAAAGCCCCACAGTCAAACTCTAAGTTTGGTGTTGGGAGGCCACAACAAAACTCTAAGTTTGGTGTTGAACCCCCACATCCAAACTCTAAGTTTGGTGTTGGAAGGTCCCAACAATGCTCTGAACATATGTAAAGGTCCATGAGAGCTCACTGTCAAGCTGTTGACATTAAAGAAGCACTTATTGGGAGGTAACCCAATTTTTATTTATCTATATCTCTATTGTTCTTTTATATTTTATTATGTTTATGATCATGTGGAGTCACAAAATAATTGCAAAAATTAAAAACAGAGTAAAAAATAGCAGAAGAAAAAGCACAATTTAAATTGAGGAATTTTAAATAATAAAAATGAAAGGCCTTGACTGGGAATTGATTGGTTAGAATCTCTATCATTGATGGTGTGATTGTAAGATTAATTTATAATTAATAGTTGTTCTGTTTGGTTATCCCTTACTAGATAAGTGAAAGTCAAACAAGTGGAAATGCCAGATCTATTCACAAGTTGCAACCCACTTGGTTTAAAGGAATTGGCGTCGGTGACAGGATAGCAATCCAATATTTAACCCAATTACAAATTTTTTCTTTCAATCCTTCCAACTCAAGAGTTCCCTTTAATCAACTCCCCATCAAGTAATAAAACTACTCACGCATTGTAAATAAAGAATTCATGGCACATGAAAGGGAATTAAAAGAAGACATGATTATTGGAATGGAAATTAAATTAAAAAGAAATAATGCTTGCATTAATTAATCATAAAAATATCTGAATGACAAAATTGAACATAACAAAGAACATGGAAGAATAAAACCAAGTTAAGAGAACAAACTAGGGTGATGAAGTCTTGATGAGGAAAATAACTCTTCTCAATGTTCCAATGCTAAGATCAATTGAAAATTAAAATTCTAAAAACTAGAGAGAAAAACCTAAGAAAGTCAAAAACTAGATCTAAACTACTCAATGAATGTGTCTCTTATTTCTGCATATTCTCTGACTCTAGTCTGCTGTTCCGAGCCGAAATAGGGTCCAAAGTCGCTGGTTTTAGATTCTGCAGTTTATGCAGATCGCGCATGTCACGCGATCGCATCGTCTATGCGGACGCGTCGCTAGCGCTTTTCCTCTTCACGCGTTCGCGTCGCCCACGCTACCGCGTTGCTTGTGCTTTCCAATCCGCGTGGCCGCGCAAGCCATGCGGCCGCATCACTGCGATTTGCGCTCCTTCGCGCGGTCGCTTGAGCCATGCGACCACGTCACTTTTTGCTGGTTATCTCCTCAAATTCTTGTGTTCCTTCCATTTTTGCTAGCTTCCTCTCCAATCTCCGTCTCATTCATGCCCTATAAAGCCTGAAACACTTGACACACAGATTACGGCATCGAATGGAATAAAGGAGAATTAAAATTAAATAATTAAAGTCTCTAGGAAGCAATTTTCAAACATGTAATAAATTCAGGAAGGAAATCTAAATGCATGCTAAATTGATGAATAAGTGGGTAAAGATCACGACAAAACCACACAATTAAACACAATATAA
Organism: Arachis duranensis; assembly: GCF_000817695.3. Classification (NCBI taxonomy): domain Eukaryota; kingdom Viridiplantae; phylum Streptophyta; class Magnoliopsida; order Fabales; family Fabaceae; genus Arachis; species Arachis duranensis. The sequence continues at coordinate 63,526,958 of NC_029777.3, forward strand.
ACTATAAAATA
>NC_029777.3:63528338-63528939 GCF_000817695.3 Arachis duranensis
GTAGTTTAAGCTTCAGTTTAAGGTTAAACTGAAGCTTAAACGTGGAAATGGAAGAAGGCAACTCTGGAGGGTAAAGTAATCGAACACGTTTAAGCTTCAGTTTAAGGTTAAATTGAAGCTTAAACGTGGAAATGGAAGAAAGCAACTACGGAGTGTGGAATGGTTGAACACGTTTAAGCTTCAGTTTAAGGTTAAACTGAAGCTTAAACGTGGAAATGAGAAAGCAACCCTGGAGGAGAAAAAATAGTCGAACACGTTTAAGCTTCAGTTTAAGGTTAAACTGAAGCTTAAACGTGGAAATGAGAAAGCAACCCTGGAGGAGAAAAAAATAGTCGAACACGTTTAAGCTCCAGTTTAGGGTTAAACTGGAGCTTAAACGTGGGAATGCTCCCTGGTGCATTTCTCATTTCTGGCGTTTAACTTCCAGTTTAAGGTTAAACTGGAGGTTAAACGCCAGTTTCAGCTTTTCTCAGCTTTCATGGTTCTGGCGTTTAAGCTCCAGTTTAAGCTTAAACTGCTTGTTTAAGCTTAAACTGCTTAAACTGGAGCTTAAGCTGGAGCTTAAACTGCTTAAACTGGAGCTTAAGCTGGAGCTTAAACT
>NC_029777.3:63529305-63529388 GCF_000817695.3 Arachis duranensis
AAAATGCTAGTGAAACTAGCCTAAGATGCCTTGGCATCACAACACCAAACTTAATACTTGCTTGTCCCTAAGCAAGTCCTGGG
>NC_029777.3:63530577-63531353 GCF_000817695.3 Arachis duranensis
ATTGCTTAGAATGGTTGTTCCTTTCATATAATTCAAAGGTTGTTGTGTTCAGTTGATCTGTATGGTGGAACACCAAACTTAAAGTCACACATTCCCCTTTGAATTATTGATCCACGAATTCATTGTTTGGTGTGAAACACCAAACTTAATTCTTTGCAATGCACAGAAACTACTTCACCTTTTTATTGAAACAAATAAAAGAAACAGCAAAGGAGTATTACCACAGGTTGGGTTGCCTCCCAACAAGCGCTTCTTTAACGTCATTAGCTTAACGGTCAGCTCCTTACGGAGATGGATATGGGCTCAGAATTTTTCCCCTTACGGTGAACTTTCTTCCTGTCTTCTAGGACACGCCTTACTGTATGTGGAATGATTGGTTTCTTGGTGAAGACAACTCTCATGCCAGGTGAGAGGCCTTCAGTAGGGACTTTCTTGTCCCTCTAGCCTTTAGGTACTTTTTTCTTAGCACCTTTGTTCTCAGTGCTTGTTGATGGCTGCCCAACACCAAACTTAGAATTGATGTTTGGGGGCTTAGTAAAGCTCTACACTGAAAGAGATGGCAATTTCTTTACAATTCTTCCCTCTCTCTTGAGGATTTCTTCATTGACCCTTATGCCAGGAGGATCCTTCTGAGCTGTTTGTATTGATTCTTGTGGCTTTAACTCTTGCAATTCTTGTTTGCCTTCCAAGGACTGTTTCAGAGTTTCAGCTGCTGGATTGCTTTCCTCCAAACACAGATGGCTACTATCATCCTTAGGCTTTTCAGGTTCTGGTTT
>NC_029777.3:63533053-63533557 GCF_000817695.3 Arachis duranensis
AGATCGAAGCCTATTGACCTTTTGTGGGGGGTAGAAACGTGCCAGAAACTTGCTCTCCACCTCCTCCCAGGTTGTTAGGCTGTCCCTTGGGAATGATTCCAGCCACTTAGCTGCTTTGTCCCTAAGTGAAAATGGGAACAAGAGCAGTTTATAGGCATCTTCCTGGACTCCATTGGACTTCACAGTGTCACAAATTCTCAGGAATTTTGTAAGATGTTGGTTTGGATCTTCATTAGCACTCCCACCAAATGAACAATGATCCTCCACCAGTGATATTAGCTGTGGTTTGAGTTCAAAATTGTTGGCCTGAATGGGTGGTTTCTGAATGCTGCTACCACAATTCCCAGAAGTTGGGTTTATGTATGAACCAAGAACCCTCCTCTCGGGAATGGCATTGTTTCCATCAGCTCTCTCATGGTTGTGAACTTCTCTATCCATGTTGAGATCTAGAGCTTCCTCAAAAGTGTCCTCAGATTCTCCTTCAGATTCTTCTTCTCCCAGTAC
>NC_029777.3:63534570-63542248 GCF_000817695.3 Arachis duranensis
TGAGAAAGCTTCTCTAGCATGAATCCTCCATTCCTTTCCCAAGGTTCCGAAGGATTCCAATTATGGATAGTTTCTTTCCCAAGACAACTAACCAATGGAATTAGATCGAGAAGCTTTCTAACAAAATTCAAGAGAAAAGATTGAAGAAGAAGATAAAAACTATTATTGATTCATTGAATTACAATAGAGCTCCCTAACCCAATGAAGGGGGTTTAGTGAGTCATAGCTCTGAATTCAATTACAAAAGCTTGAAAACTCGCAAAATGATCCAAAAGTTCTTTACTAACTTAAATTCTATCCTATTTATACACTTTCTAAATTGAGCTTCTGTTGTGTTTCTTGGGCTTTGAGGCCTTTCCCTGATTTCCTTTTGCTTTGGGTTTATGATCCATAATCCTGATGAGGCTGCTGGTCCAATTCTGTAACATTCATTGAGCAAACTTAGTGATAAACAAGTAATGACACAAGACTCAACAAATTGAAATTCCAGACTCATCAATTCTTCAGGCCCAATCCCATAAACCATGATATTCAATTGGGTTTCATACCAGAGTACGTTTAAGTTAATGTTTGTGCTCAAATGCTAACTTAAACTGTAATATCTTTGGCCCAGAAACCTTTTCAATAGTGGCGTTTAAGTTGTAGTTTAAGCTTCAGTTTAAGGTTAAACTGAAGCTTAAACGTGGAAATGGAAGAAGGCAACTCTGGAGGGTAAAGTAATCAAACACGTTTAAGCTTCAGTTTAAGGTTAAACTGAAGCTTAAACGTGGAAATGGAAGAAAGCAACTACGGAGTGTGGAATGGTCGAACACGTTTAAGCTCCAGTTTAAGGTTAAACTGGAGCTTAAACGTGGAAATAAGAAAGCAACCCTGGAGGAGAAGAATAGTCGAACACGTTTAAGCTCCAGTTTAAGGTTAAACTGGAGCTTAAACGTGGAAATAAGAAAGCAACCCTGGAGGAGAAGAATAGTCGAACACGTTTAAGCTCCATTTCTCAGCTTTCATGATTCTGGCGTTTAACTTCCAGTTTAAGGTTAAACTGGAGGTTAAACGCCAGTTTCAGCTTTTCTCAGCTTTCATGGTTCTGGCGTTTAAGCTCCAGTTTAAGCTTAAACTGCTTAAACTGGAGCTTAAACTGCTTAAACTAGAGCTTAAACTGGAGCTTAAACTGGAGCTTAAACTGGAGCTTAAACTGGAGCTTAAACTCCACATGTGATATTCAAGCTTCCTTTATTGATTTTGTTGCTTCCTTGCCTAACCTCTTCTTCCCTGAAATCATCCAAACAACTGCATCAAAGTCTTGCAAAATTTCATGAGAAATCTTCCATTCATAGCATTCAAGTAATATAACTAAAACTCATGAAATTTGCATCAAAATCATACTGTTTGGATGGTTCATTGCTTTGTTATTCATTTAACCATTCTTGGTTACTTTAAGCTCAAGAAAATGCATAAAACAACTAAAACTAACAGAAAAATGCTAGTGAAACTAGCCTAAGATGCCTTGGCATCACCAATCAACAACAGTTAATATACCAATGCAAACATCATGAGGTCTTTTCAGGGTTGTAATGGGGCCAAGGTGTAGGTAAGGATATACATATGGCTAAGTGAGCTTTATAAATTGAATCTTTAATTAACCTAAGTTCTCACCTAATATACATATATTCTATATACTTTTAAATTCATGCTTAGCTACCCATAATTCCCTTTTTCAACCCATACTCATGTTTCAACCTTGTATTTTAATTCTATCATATGTGCATTGATCTTTGAATTCTGAATTTTACATTGGGGTAATTTTGTCCCCTTATTTATTGATTTATTGATTTTTTTTTGAATAAATAAAGCTTATCAATGCACATAGATTTTTCATTCTTATATTTTCACATGAGCGGGTATCCAAATTTCCTTTAAATTTTCATGACACACTCCTTTAACAACTTCTGTTCCCACAATTTCCCATACTTAACTAGCACACACAATTCTATCTTAAGCTAACCAAAGATTCAATTTGGGATATGCAATTGTTTTTCAGCTTAAGGTTAGTAATGTGGTGAAATATAGAACAAATGGGGTTTTAAAAGCTCAAAGTGGTTAACAAGGGTAATTGAAAAGGGTAGGCTTGATTTGGATAAGTGAGTTTAAACAAATAATGGCCTCAATCATATGCAAGCATACAAACATAATAAATATTGGACATATAAGATAAAACAAAATATAGATTACAATCATAGATAAGTAAACACACAAGAATAAAATAATTATGGTTAAATAATGTAACCATACATAAAGGCTCAAATCTTTCACAGGTTGTGTGTTCTTTAGCTCAAACATCATGTTCCAAATACAACTCAAGCAGATTTATCATAAAAATTTTGAAAAATTAGTGAAATTTTATTCCAAAGATAGATTTTTAAAAGAAACTTATTGTCTTTTCAATCAAGTAGAACATGCATGCAACTGTCCTAACCTATGCAATTTATTCTATTCTATAAAAGAAAGAAAAATCTAACTAAAATATCCTAATTATTGGTGTCAGAGAAGAGAATTTACCTCCGGAAGTCAGGTACTGACCGACCTCCCCACACTTAAGGCTTTGCACCGTCCTCGGTGCCGTCTGTCAGGAACAGGGGTGGGCTGGTAGCAGTATCTCCACAGTCGGGATCATCATGGCTCCCGGTGCTGGTAAAAGAAGTGGAGTCCGGGGTGTCTGAGTTTCTGAAGCGTCCCTTGAGTAGCTTCTTGAGGTGTTTGAATCGGCACTCGTTACGGCGTTCTCTCATCTTTGCTTTTTGTTCATGCCGATCCAACTTTTCAAGTATCTGCTAGAACAATTGCTCAGTGGTAGATGCTTGTGGTGTTGAAGAAGGAATATCGTCAACCGGCTCAGTAGGCTGGCTTGTAGTGGCTACTGAAAGTCTGAGGTATTTCCCGTTAGGGACATATTGATCATCCCGTGGAAGCATGGCTTTGGTGTCCCCAGCTCTGCAAGAGACTCCGGCTGCGGAGACAAGGGTTGAGACCAAGGCGGGGAAAGGTAAGTTGCCCGCGATTTGTACATGTTCCATAGCATGCCGGATGTGTCTTGAGAGATCCAGAGGTTGGTCTGTAAGGATGCACCATAGTAGAACAGCCATGTCCGCAGTGAAGAAGGACTCATGAGTGCTCGGGAAGACGTAATGGGACATGATCTGTGCCCATACGCGAGCCTCCAAGGTAAGTGCGGAAGCCAAGATTCCCTTAGGGCGGTTGCGGTGGTATCCGTAGATCCAACAGTTGCCAGGTAAAGCAATGACTCTGAGAACGGAGTCCCAGTCAAATTGGTATCGCTGGCGTTGAAGGGTGGCTTCTTGAAAAGCGTCTATTCCTGCGGGAATAGGGGGAAGACTCAGAACTTGCTGAATGGCCTCTTCTGTAATGGGGACTTGCTTCTGCCGGACATAAACAGACTGCAGGGTCGGTATGTAGAAGTTGGAGTAGAACTCAACTACCCAAGAAAGATTGACCTGCCTTGGCTGTCTCCGTAAGAAACCCCATTGTCTTCGCTCAATTTGCGGCTCAACAAAGGTGGCAATATTGGGCGGGAGGATGAGAAGGTATTCATTGTTATAGTTCCTTTCTGCTAGGATAGGGAACATCTGCTCACAGTAGCGATTGGGAAATCGCGCAGTGTCCTTTGCTGGAAAGGCTTTCTCTTTGTCGTCAACCTTTATTATCTTCTTAACTCTTTTTGTTAAGGGCTTGACTGCGGTTGAAGAAGGCTCTGCCGCTAATGCTCTTTTAGTTCCTCTTCTTGCTGGTGGTTTGGAAGCAGCTTTCTCTTTTCCTTTCTTGGTGGCCATCCTGAAAGAAGGGAAGAGAAAGGAAATTAAATTCAAAGAGATAGAGCAAGGAAGAGGGTATTGTAAGTGATAGTCAATTCACAATAATGATAAATGGCACGAACACATGGTCCGGATTACATGTGAAAAGCTCATCAATGGAAATATAGCAAATGCATGTAGGACAATGGAATGCAAGAGGTTTATTGGCATGCAGGCAAAGGCATGAGTAGCATATATCAAACATTCAATGTCCAAGTTAGGTTACCATTTGTAACAAACTAACTATCACGTTTGTATTGACAATTAAATTTAATTAATAAAATATGAAAGGGAATTTGTGAAAAGCAAGCATTGCAAAATAGAGTAAAGTAATGTAGAAAAGTGCATAGTGCTATATGGGCTTTTTCACAAACACATGGCATGCATGGTAAACAAGATATAAAAAATATGAAATTGAACATGCAAGCAATCCTTTAAATAGGAGAAAAATAATTGTCAAACAATTTGCAATAATCCACAAGCATATAATGAGGAATGATGACTCAAAAGGTTTCTAACACCATGTAAAAGAAGAAGAAGGAAAAATAAAGATGTGAAAAGAAAAAGAAAAGAAAAAGAAAATAATATATATATACATACTATAATAAGAATGATAGAAAAGAGAAGAAGGAAGAAGAAGGTAAAACCTTGTTAATGGTGGTGAGAGAGAGAGAGTGTGAAAGGTGAGGTAGAAGGGGAAAGGGAGAAAAAAGAAAGAAGGGGGGAAAAGAAAAAGTAGGGTTTGGAGAAGAGAAAGATAAGATAATTTGGCTTATTAGGTTGAGCTGTGCGGCACATGCGACGTGGCCACAGAAGGCACACGTTCGCGTGGATGCGCGTCAGGAAGGGGGACGCGATCGCGTCAGTCACGCGGTCGCGTGACCTACATTGTGCTGCTGGCGCGAGTGCAGCCTCGCTCCAGCACAACGCTCTGTTCAATATAATTCAATTGCCAAATTAAGGTGACGCGATCGCGTGGGTAATGCGATCGCATGAGTGTGCATCAGAAGTTAATTGACGCGGCCGCGTCGGCGACGCGGTCGTGTGACCAGGATTGTGCTTCCAGCACCAATCCAGCACCACTCTCGCACAATATAGCATTGTGCACCCTTTTACGTCGAAAATGTAGGGCACGCGGCCGCGTGGGAGGCCATGATTTCCATGTGACGCGGTCGCGTGGAGTAAATTGTGCCTTTGGCACGACTCCAACGCTGCTCTTGCGTAACTTTCTATTCATTTTTATTTTTCTTTACTCTCCCTGCACGCGGACACGTCGCTCGTGCGATCGCGTCGTGCGGCGAAATTTTTTTTTTTTAGAAAGATAAAGACATGTAATTGAAAGAGAACGAAAGCACTAATAAAGAGAATAGTTATTTAAAGAAGAAAAACTAAAAGTGAAGAAAAGAACGATCATACCGCGATGGGTTGTCTCCCACCAAGCACTTTGCTTTAACGTCCGTAAGTTGGACGCTCCACTAGCTCAATCTGTTGCTATGTAGGGATCTTCCAGGCGGAAGATCTCAAGCTCCTTGCTCTTCTGCACCTTCTCACCATGGTATAGCTTCAGACGGTGTCCATTGACTTTAATAAGTGCAGAACTTAAAGGATGGCTTAGGTGATAAATTCCGTACGGTTCAGCCTTCTCTATTCTGTATGGACCTTTCCATTTTGATCTCAACTTGCTGGGCATGAGCCTCAGTCGAGATTTGTAAAGGAGAACAAAATCTCCAGGTTGGAACTTTCTCTTCTTGATGTTCTGATCATGCACAGCTTTCATCTTTTCCTTGTATATTCTGGAGTTCTCATAAGCTTCTAGGCGAAGGTTCTCCAGTTCCTGCAGTTGCAACTTTCTTTCAGCTCCAGCAGTCTCAATCCCTATGTTGCACTCTTTAACTGCCCAGAAGGCTCTGTGTTCGATTTCAACTGGGAAATGACAAGCTTTTCCATAAACTAAGCGGAAGGGACTCATCCCAATGGGTGTCTTGTATGCTGTTCTATATGCCCACAGTGCATCTTGTAGTCTGGTGCTCCAGTCTTTTCTGTGAGGCTTTACTATCTTTTGCAAGATACATTTAATTTCTCTGTTTGACACCTCGGCTTGCCCATTAGTTTGGGGATGGTAAGCTGTTGCAACTTTATGGATTATCCCATGCTTCTTCATCAATCCTGTTAGTCTCCTGTTACAAAAATGGGTGCCTTGATCGCTCACGATCGCTCGTGGTGATCCAAAGCGGCATATAATATGGTTTCTCACAAAGGAAACAACAGTGTTAGCATCATCAGTGCGGGTAGGAATTGCTTCCACCCATTTGGAAACATAATCTACAACTAACAATATATAAAAATATCCACTAGAATTTGGAAATGGACCCATGAAGTCAATGCCCCAAACATCAAAAATTTCACAGAAAAGCATATATTGTTGAGGCATCTCATCCCTCTTGGATATGTTACCAAATTTCTGGCATGGGTGACAAGATTTACAAAACTCAGCAGCATCTCTAAAAAGAGTAGGCCACCAGAATCCACAATCTAAGATCTTTCTAGCTGTTCATTGAGGGCCAAAATGTCCTCCACTCTCAGATGAGTGACAGGCCTCTAAAATGGACTGGAATTCTGATTGAGGTACACAACGTCTAATTATCTGGTCAGTGCCATATCTCTATAAATATGGGTCATCCCATATATAATATTTAGACTCGCTTTTCAGCTTGTCTCTTTGATGTTTAGAAAAATGTGGAGGAAATGTGCGGCTCACAAAATAATTAGCAATAGGTGTTGTTCATACCCTGACCGGGCTCCTCCAACTCGGCAAATTCATAAAAGGTCCGACCTCGTCCTAAGGCTCACGCCTAAAGGTCGGACCTCGGACAATAAAGCAAGGAAGGCCCATCAAAAGGAACGCAGCCCAAAACCTAAAGGCCGAAAAGGCCTAGAAAAGGCGGTTCCACAAAGATAGAGATAAAACTCCCAAAGATAAGATAAGATAAGAATATCTTATCCAGGGAAGATCACTGCCAACTACTATAAATACAGTGGAGCACCCAGGTATGGCATTCATTCCACATTCTACACATATCTGCTTGGACCCATGCTAACTTAAGCATCGGAGTGTCATTGCAGGTACAACCACCAACCACTCCACATATCAAGCTCGGGTCCCTGAACCCCCACCTCGGGCCTTTCAAGACGACCGAGCTACACGTTTCAGGTAACCCCCGGAACATTGGCGCCGCTGCCGGGGACCTGGAAGTCATCCCTCTACCATGGCGGACGACCCTCACAGCAATGACCGCGCTGCACCTGAACAAGAGGACGAAATTGACACCGGAGAACGACCGGACAGCCCTCTATCACCACGCACTCCAGGAGGAAACAAACAGAATCGCCCAAAAACATCACCCCCAAACAAAGACCCACAAAATTCCGAAAGAGAGAAGAGCTCGAAAATTCTAGAAGCAGTCCGGGCACAACAAGACCGACTAAAACAACTCGAAGAGGACATAAAGAAGCAGAAAGAAACTGAACAAGATCTGAGGAGGGAGACTCGAAAGCGCAGAGAATTAGAAGAAAAACTGCGGAAAATAGAGGCCAACCTGAAAGACCGGACAGAACGCGGCACCACCCCCGAAGGCAACCATGATCCCTTCACGCAAGAGATCATGAAGGAGAAGGTACCGCGAAACTTCAAACCACCCGATATGGATCTCTACGACGGCACCACCGATCCAAGTCACCACCTCAGCAACTTCAGAAGCAGAATGTACCTAGTCGACGCCTCCGACGCGATTCGGTGCAAAGCCTTCCCCACC
>NC_029777.3:63549392-63553573 GCF_000817695.3 Arachis duranensis
AACCTAGCTAAATACTCAGAATCTACCACAGAAGGGACTCTTAGAGGAAGAGGGTCTACCCAACCAAGACCACATGGAATCTTAGTCGACATCGCTTGAAGAACCTTTCGAGACATAAAATTCTTACCTACAAAGAAGAATGCAACAGCAAGCAAAAATCACATAAAGAAGACAGCGAAAACCCAGTTAGCCAAGCAAGAAACAAAACCCCACGAAGAAAATGCGGCAACCCGGAACAAAAATACCAGAGAACAAAAAGAGCCCCCCCCATATACAAACAAACAAAGCAATGGCGGCGCCTCTTTTCGGGGCAACCCGGGCATAAAGAAAAAGAAACAAACAAGGGCCACACAAAGAACAGAAGCATATGTGCACAAGAAAAGAGAAACATGGGAACAAACCTGGAAGAAAGAAAATGAAGACGGCGAGCAAGGAGAACGAAACGACGGCACAGAGGGAACCCCAGAAAGACACACGGAGAGATTCGGGGAAGCAGAGCAAAGAGAAAGAAGAAGCAGTGCTCGGAAAGGATAAAGAAAAACAAAAACGCAGAAAAAGGAGGAAAGGGGCAAATAAATAAAGCCTTCACAGAGCTCGAACGGAAATCGAGGAAAAACGGTAACATGCAATAAATGCAGGAACGGCCATTTTTTGAATTTTGAAAAACTACTGTGCCCGAGCTCGACCTCCCAAAAAGGACGAACTCGGGCAGGGGCACTGTTCATACCCTGACCGGGCTCCTCCAACTCGGCAAATTCATAAAAGGTCCGACCTCGTCCTAAGGCTCACGCCTAAAGGTCGGACCTCGGGTCAATAAAGCAAGGAAGGCCCATCAAAAGGAACGCAGCCCAAAACCTAAAGGTCGAAAAGGCCTAGAAGAGGCGGTTCCACAAAGATAGAGATAAAACTCCCAAAGATAAGATAAGATAAGAATATCTTATCCAGGGAAGATCACGGCCAACTACTATAAATACACTGGAGCACCCAGGTATGGCATTCATTCCACATTCTACACATATCTGCTTGGACCCATGCTAACTTAAGCATCGGAGTCTCTTGCAGGTACCCCCCACCCTCCGGTGACGAAGGATCAGCAGTGCAGCCAGTCCAACAAGTCGGACACGACAGCTCCGGCCGTCTCCCACCAGCCGGACACGTTAGCACCAACCAGTACAGAAGATCTCGTCCGAGATCGACCTCCAGTTTCAGGTAACCCTCGGAACACTTGTCTCTTTGATGCTTAGTAAAATTGGGAGGAAAAGTATGGCTAACTAGATAATTAGCTACGGGTGCATACTAAGGAGCTACTTTAGATACTGCATACAAGATATCAAATGAAAAAGCATCATTGATAGGAGTGGAGTCATCCTTAATGTGCTCAAGGCGACTCAAGTGGTCTGCCACTAAATTCTGATTACCACTCCTATCCTTTATTTCTAAATTAAATTCTTGTAACAGCAGTATCCAACGGATAAGTCTTGGTTTGGACTCCTTTTTAGCTAATAGATACTTTAGAGCTGCATGGTCCGAATACACTACTACTTTGGTACCAAGTAAATAGGCCCGGAATTTATCCAGAGCAAAAACAATAGCAAGAAGTTCTTTTTCAGTAGTAGTATAATTGGACTGGGCAGTGTCTAAAGTCTTAGACGCATAGGCAATAACAAAAGGATTCTTACCTTCACGCTGAGCCAGCGTTGCTCCTACCGCATGGTTGGAAGCATCGCACATGATTTCAAATGGCTGGCTCCAATCGGGTCCTCTCACAATTGGAGCTTGAGTTAGAGCAGTCTTCAGCTTATTAAATGCTTGTTTGCAATCCTCACTAAACTCAAACTCAATATCCTTTTGTAGTAATCTGGATAAGGGAAGTGCCACCTTACTAAAGTCTTTAATAAATCTCCGGTAGAAACCTGCATGGCCAAGGAACGAACGGACTTCCCTCACAGAAGAGGGGTAAGGTAGACTATAAATAACATTCACCTTTGCTGGGTCTACCGAAATGCCAGTATTAGATACCACATGTCCTAATACAATCCCTTGTTTTACCATGCGATCCAGCATTTGATCAATGAATGGAAGTGGATAGTGATCCTTACGAGTAGCTTGGTTGAGACGTCTGTAATCAATGCAAACTCTCCAAGCATTCTGAACTCTAGTTGCTATGAGCTCTCCATGCTCATTTTTCACTGTAGTGACTCTGGATTTCTTGGGTACCACTTGCACTGGGCTTACCCATTCACTATCTGAAATGGGATATATGATACCGGCCTCCAATAGTCTAGTCACTTCCTTTTTGACAACTTCCAAGATGGTTGGATTCAATCTTCTTTGTGGTTGACGGACAGGTCTTGCTCCCTCTTCTAAAAATATTCTGTGCTCGCATATTTGAGGGTTGATTCCCACTATGTCTGCCAAACTCCACCCTATTGCCTTCTTATGCTTCCTCAACACATCAAGTAGCTGTTCTTCTTGTTGAGAAGTTAGTTCTCTTGCAATAATAACCAGAAGCTTCTGCTCATCCTCAAAAGGTAAGCATATTTGAGATGTGGAGGGAGATGTTTCAATTCCAACTTTTGATCATGGACAGGCTCTAGGTTATCTGGGGCTTGTGAAAATGGCGAAGTGCCCTCATTGTCAGTTAAGAGGGTCCCCACACTTGGACCTTGTCCAGTGTGCCTCTCTTCAAACTTTTCCTTTTGAACTTCAGCCACACTTTCGTCTATGACATCACACTGGAAGATAGAACAATCTTCTGGGGGGTTGTCAATGACTCCATTCAGATTGAAGATTACTATGCGGCCATCTATTTCAAAGGAGTATGTCCCTGAAAAAGCATCCAATTTGAATTTTGATGTCTTCAGGAATGGTCTTCCAAGTAGGATTGATGATGGCTTATCTGAATCATCATGGGGCATCTCCAAGATATAAAAATCAGTGGGAAATGTGAGCCCTTTAATGTTCACCAAAACATCTTCAGCAACTCCAGCAACTGTAATAATGCTTTTATCTGCTAACACAAAACGAGCTGCCGACCTTTTTAAGGGAGGGAGCCTTAAAACATCATATATAGACAAAGGCATTATACTGACACATTGGTGGACAAAATTGTGATCACATCAATGTAATATTCTTTGTTGTTGTATGGAATCATTATTATGGCACTCTTGTGTGGACACAATTCCGTTCAACTAACCAGCAAGTGTACTGGGTCGTCCAAGTAATACCTTACGTGAGTAAGGGTCGATCCCACAGAGATTGTTGGTATGAAGCAAGCTATGGTCACCTTGTAAATCTCAGTTAGGCAGATTAAATTGGTTTATGGATTTCGAAAATTAATAATAAATGGAAAATAAAAAGGGATAGAAATACTTATGTAAATCAATAGTGAGAATTTCAGATAGGCGTATGGAGATGCTGTGCTCCTCTCGAATCTCTACTTCCTTCTTACATTCATCCAATTCTTCTTACTCCTTTCCATGGCAAGCTGTATGTAGGGCATCACCGTTGTCAATGGCTACATCCCATCCTCTCAGTGAAAATGGTCCTATGCTCTGTCACAGCACGGCTAATCATCTGTCGGTTCTCAATCAGGTTGGAATAGAATCCCTTGATTCTTTTGCGTCTGTCACTAACGCCCAGCCTTCAGGAGTTTGAAACTCGTCACAGTCATTCAATCCCAGAATCCTACTCAGAATACCATAGACAAGGTTTAGACTTTCCGGATTCTCATGAATGCCGCCATCTATCTAACTTATACCACGAAGATTCTGTTGGGAAATCTAAGAGATATGCGCCCGGCCTAGAGTAGAACGGAAGTGGTTTTCAATCACGTGCGTTCATAGGTGAGAATGATAATGAGTGTCACGAATCATCACATTCATCAAGTTGAAGTGCAACGTATATCTTGGAATAAGAATAAAAGAGAATTGAATAGAAAGTAACAGTAATTGTATTGAAACTTGAGGTACAGCAGAGCTCCACACCCTTAATCTATGGTGTGCAGAAACTCCACTATTGAAAATACATAAGTGAAAAGTTCAGGCATGGCCGAATGGCCAGCCCCCATGGTCTAAGGACTAGGCGTCCAGAGATGTCTAATACACTAGTAAAAAGTCCTATTTATAATAAACTAGCTACTAGGGTTTACATGAGTAAGTAATTGATGCATAAATCCACTT
>NC_029777.3:63553683-63553948 GCF_000817695.3 Arachis duranensis
CGCCAAGTTATAACGTGTTTTGGGCGTTCAACTCCGGATCATGACATGTTTCTGGCGTTTAACTCCAGACAGCAGCATGTATTTGGCGTTCAACGCCAAGTTACGTCATCAATTTCCAAATAAAGTATGAACTATTATATATTTCTGGAACGCTCTAGATGTCTACTTTCCAACGCCATTGAGAGCGCGCCATTTAGATTTCTGTAGCTCCAGAAAATCCATTTCGAGTGCAGGGAGGTCAGATTCCAACAACATCAGCAGTCCT
>NC_029777.3:63554653-63556061 GCF_000817695.3 Arachis duranensis
TTTTCACTGCTTTTTCTTGCTTCAAGAATCAATTTCCTGATTTTTCAGATTATCAATAACATTTCTCTTTTTTTTTCAAGAGGCAACAGTTTTAACATTCATAAACAACAAGATCAAAAATATGCACTGTTCAAGCATTCATTCAGAAAACAAAAAGTATTGTCGCCACATCAATATAATTAAATTAATTTCAAGGATAAATTCGAAATTCATGCATTTCTTGTCCTTTTGAATTAAAACATATTTCATTTAAGAAAGGTGAAGAATTAATGGATTTTATTCATAGCCTTAAGACATGGTTACTACATACTAATGATCATGAAGTAGAGACACAAAACATAGATAAACATACAACATAAAAACCGAAAAGCAGAAAGAAATAAGAACAAGGAATGAATCCACCTGAGTGAGGGTGGCGCCTTCTTGAAGGTCCAATGGTGCTTTTTGAGCTCCTTTATGTCTCTTCCTTGCTTCTGTTGCATGATCCCTAGTAATTTTGGTGTTCTTATCCTTAGTTGCTCCCAATAATTGTGTGGAGCACAATTTATCCCCTGAGGTATCTCAGGGATCTCTTGATTTGCAGTCAAATGTTCTACCACTGAGCTATAAACCCCTTACATGAGTCTTTCCATCTCCCATGACTCAGAGGTGGAAGCTTTTGTCTTCCCTTTTTTCTCTTCTTCTCTTTTTTTTTTTTGAGGTTTCTCTGGCCTTAGGTGCCATCAATGGTTATGGAAAAACAAAAAGCTATGCTTTTACCACACCAAACTTAGAAAATTGATCGCCCTCGAGCAAGAGAAGAAAAAAAAGATGAAGAATAAGAAGAAGATATGGAAAAGATGGAGGGATATGTGTATTCGGCTATACGGGTAGGAAAGAGATTTTGAATGTTGAAGGTAGGTGGGGTGTTTGGGGAAGAGTGGATGGATCTGAGTGGTGAATGGAAAACAAAAGGGATGACCATGAATAGAGAGAGAGAAGGCGAGGTAGGTGGGGATCCTGTGAGGTCCACAGATCCTGAGGTGTCAAGGAATTCCATCCCTGTACCAAATAGGCATGTAAAATGCCATTGCACACCATTCTGGCATTTAAACGCCGAAGTGATGCACATTCTGGGCGTTCAACGCCCATGTGAAGCATGTTCTGGGCGTTGAACGTCAGTTTCATGCTTGTTTTCTGGCGTTGAACGCCAGTTTCATGCTTGTTACTGGCGTTCAGCGCCAGCTTTTCCTCTAGGCACATTCTTGGCATTCAGCGCTAGAATGTTGCTTGTTTCTGGCGTTCAGCGCCAGATTCATGCTCTGTTCTGGCGTTGAACACCAGCCAGATGCACCTTACTGGCGTTGAACGCCAGCCTGTGCTTCCTCCAGGGTGCGAATTTTTTTCTGCTATTTTTGATTCTGTTTTT
>NC_029777.3:63556489-63557673 GCF_000817695.3 Arachis duranensis
TCACCTCTGTTGACATCTATCACAGCTTCTGCTGTGGCTAGGAAAGGTCTTCCAAGGATAATGCATTCATTCTCTTCCTTCCTAGTGTCTAAGATTATGAAATCAGCAGGGATGTAAAGGCCTTCAACTTTTACTAACACGTCCTCTACTATTCCATAAGCTTGTCTCAATGACTTGTCTGCCAATTGTAATGAGAACAAGGCAGGTTGTACCTCAATGATCCCCAGCTTCTCCATTACATAGAGTGGCATAAGATTTATCCTTGACCCTAGATCACATAGAGTTTTTTCAAAGGTCATGGTGCCTATGGTACAAGGTATTAAGAACTTGCCAGGATCTTATCTCTTTTGAGGTAAAATTTTCTGAATCCAGGTATCTAGTTCACTAATGAGCAAGGGAGGTTCACTTTCCCAAGTCTCATTACCAAACAACTTGGCATTCAGCTTCATGATAGCTCCTAAATATCGAGCAACTTGCTCTCCAGTCACATCTTCATCCTCTCCAGAGGAAGAATAGTCATCAGAGCTCACGAATGGCAGAAGGAGATTTAATGGAATCTCTATGGTCTCTGTATGAGCCTCAGATTCCTTTGGATCCTTAATAGGAAACTCCTTCTTGCTTGAAGGACGTCCCAGGAGATCTTCCTCACTAGGATTTTCGTCCTCCTCCTCCCTTGTGCATTCAGCCATATTGATTATATCAATGGCCTTGCACTCTCCTTTTGGATTCTATTCTGTATTACTTGGGAGAATACTAGGAGGAGTTTCAATGACTTTCTTACTCAGCTGGCCCACTTGTGCCTCCAGATTTCTGATGGAGGATCTTCTTTCACTCATGAAACTGAAGGTGGCCTTTGACAGATCAGAGACTAGATTGGCTAAATTAGAAGTGTTTTGTTCAGAATTTTATGTCTGTTGCTAAGAAGATGATGGAAAAGGCTTGCTATTGCTCAGCCTATTGCGTCCACCATTGTTAAAGCCTTGTTGAGGCTTTTGTTGATCCTTCCATGAGAAATTTGGATGATTTCTCCATGATGAGTTATAGGTGTTTCCATAAGGTTCACCCATGTAATTAACCTCTGCCATGGCAGGGTTCTCAGGATCATAAGCTTCTTCAGAAGCAGCCTCTCTAGTACTATTGGATGCATGTTGCAATCCATTCAGATTTTGAGAGATCATGTTGAC
>NC_029777.3:63558043-63559316 GCF_000817695.3 Arachis duranensis
GAATGGAGATGCTTCTTCCATCAAATTTGGACGTTGGCTTTGTGAAGTCACCAAGCATTCTCCTTGCATTATTATTATTTTCGGCTGCCATCTCCTTCTCTTGTTCGAAAATTTCTGAAAGGTTGTTTCTGGATTATTGTAACTTAGCTTCTCTTAATTTTCTCTTCAGAGTCCTTTCAGGTTCTAGATCAATTTCAACAAGAGTGCCTTTTTCCTTGTTCCTGCTCGTATGAAAGAGAAGAAAACAAGAAAAGAAAGAGGAATCCTCTATGTCACAGTATAGAGATTCCTTTATGTTAGTAGAAAAAGAAAGGGGAGAAGAATGAAGAAGAGTGGGTTCGGATATTTAGATGGAGAGAGGTGAAGAGAAGTGTTAGTAATTAAATAATTAAATAAAGTAATAAAAGAGAGGACAAATTTCGAAAATAATTTTGAAAAAGGGGTTAGTAATTTTCGAAAATTTGAAATAAGACACGGTTAAAATTAAAATTTAAAACAATTAAAAAGAATTTTTGAAAAAGAGAGAAGTATTTTCGAAAATTAGAGAGGGATAGGTAGTTAGATGGTTTTGAAAAAAATAGGAAATAAACAAAAAGTTAGTTAGTTGATTGAAAAAGATATTAAAATCAAATTTGAAAAGATAAGAAGATGAGAGGTTAGACAAGATATTTTAAAATCAAATTTTTGAAAAAGATAAAATTTTGAAAAAGATAAGATAAAAGATAACAAGATTTAATTCAAAAATTTTAAAATTACTTACTTCACTAACAAGAAACTACAAGATTCTAGAACTTAAAGATTGAACCTTTCTTAACACGAAAGTAACAAACTTCAAATTTTTGAATCAATCACATTAATTGTTAGCTAATTTTCGAAAATATGATATAAAGATAAGAAAAAGATTTTGAAAATATTTTGAAAAATATTTTTGAAATTTTTGAGAAATAGAAAAAAAATGAAAAAGATATAATTTTTTGAAAAAGATTTTGAAAAGATAAGATTTTTAAAATTGAAAATTTGACTTGACTTGTAAGAAACAACTAATTTTTAAAAATTTTTGACTAAGTCAACTCAAATTTTCGAAAATTATGAGAAAAATAAGGAAAAGATATTTTTTTGATTTTTGAATTTTTAATGATGAGAGAGACAAACACAAAAATGACCCAAAACTTAAAAGTTTTGGATTAAAACACATGATGCATGCAAGAACACTGTGAATGTCAAGATGAACACCAAAAACACTTTGAAGATCATGATGAACATCAAGAACATA
>NC_029777.3:63562265-63563854 GCF_000817695.3 Arachis duranensis
TTTCCTTGCGCCCTCCTATCCATTGATGCTCAAAGCCTTGGATCCTTTTTACCCTTGCCTTTTGGTTTTAAGGGCTATTGGATTTTTCTGCTTGCTTTTTCTTTTTCTTTTTCTTTTTTTTTTGCCATTTTTTTCGCAAGCTTTTTGCTATTCACTGCTTTTTCTTGCTTCAAGAATCAATTTCATGGTTTTTCAGATTGTCAATAACATTTCTCCTTGTTCATCATTCTTTCAAGAGCCAACAATTTTAACATTCATAAACAACAATATCAAAAGACATATGAACTGTTCAATATAAAATATGCACTGTTCAAGCATTCATTCAAAAAACAAAAAGTATTGTCACCACATCAATATAATTAAATTAATTTCAAGGATAAATTCGAAATTCATGCATTTCTTGTCCTTTTGAATTAAAACATATTTCATTTAAGAAAGGTGAAGAATTAATGGATTTTATTCATAGCCTTAAGACATGGTTACTACATACTAATGATCATGAAGTAGAGACACAAAACATAGATAAACATACAACATAAAAACTGAAAAGCAGAAAGAAATAAGAACAAGGAATGAATCCACCTGAGTGAGGGTGGCGCCTTCTTGAAGGTCCAATGGTTCTTTTTGAGCTCCTTTATGTCTCTTCCTTGCTTCTATTTCATGATCCCTAGTAATTTTGGTGTTCTTATCCTTAGTTGCTCCCAATAATTGTGTGGAGCACAATTTATCCCCTGAGGTATCTCAGGGATCTCTTGATTTGCAGTCAAATATTCTACCACTGAGCTATAAACCCTTTACATGAGTCTTTCCATCTCCCATGACTCAGAGGTGGAAGCTTTTGTCTTCCCTTTTTTCTCTTCTTCTCTTTTTTTTTGAGGTTTCTCTGGCCTTAGGTGCCATCAATGGTTATGGAAAAAGAAAAAGCTATGCTTTTACCACACCAAACTTAGAAAATTGCTCGCCCTCGAGCAAGAGAAGAAAAAAAAGATGAAGAATAAGAAGAAGATATGGAAAAGATGGAGGGATATGTGTATTCGGCTATATGGGTGGGATTGGGTTGGAAAGAGATTTTGAATGTTGAAGGTAGGTGGGGTGTTTGGGGAAGAGTGGATGGATGTGAGTGGTGAATGGAAAACAGAATGGATGACCATGAATGGAGAGAGAGGGGGCGAGGTAGGTGGGGATCCTGTGAGGTCCACAGATCCTGAGGTGTCAAGAAATTCCATCCCTGCACCAAATAGGCATGTAAAATGCCTTTGCACACCATTCTGGCGTTTAAACGCCGAGTGGTGAACATTCTGGGCGTTCAACGCCCACATGTAACATGTTTCTGGCGTTGAACGCCAGTTTCATGCTTGTTACTGGCGTTCAGCGCAGCTTTTCCTCTAGGCACATTCCTGGCATTCAGCGCCAAAATGTTGCTTGTTTCTGGCGTTCAGCGCCAGATTCATGCTCTGTTCTGGCGTTGAACGCCAGCCAGACGCACCTTACTGGCATTGAACGCCAGCCTGTGCTTCCTCCAGGGTGCGAATTTTTTTCTGCTGTTTTTGATTCTGTTTTAATTTTTATGATTTTTTTCGTGACTCCAT